>NC_041360.1:3352675-3580175 GCF_900634415.1 Cottoperca gobio
GAAATGTTAATTGTTCACTGACCGAAACACACAGTGTGTCACCGCTGCCCACACTGTAACAGTGCTCTGAGTAGCATTGACCAACTACCCCTGTGAACTCCCACAAGTGCCAAAGTAAATGTTAAATTAATCTCATTTACTGCCTTTACATCCTTTCTTGCTATATTTACTTCATATTACAAGTATTCTAACTATACTCATCTATCTGATTTTCCTCCATGAAGCGTGCAGATTACAGTAAAACAGCAAGGGAAGGAACTTTTGTTCCCCGAGTTTATCCTCTTTTTGTGGTGGTTTATTACAACTTTGGTTTTGTTTGTAGCTCTGGCCATCTGTCAGTTAAGATTACACTGTAATCACCAAGGTCACTGCTGTTATTTTGTAAGGCGATGAAATTAGTAAAAAAGAAGTCCAACAGGTCAAAAAAGGCGAGCATTCAGATGATTAGAACTATTATTAACTTCTTGTTGCAATGAGGGATTATTATCAACATTTTAGGTATGTTGACTTTCAATTTGGTGTAGATAATATGGATGTACATGCTTGACACTTATATAGATTTCTAAGTCTTTTTAAACAGGTAAAAGGTAAATCTCCCTCACCCTGTATACCTTTGTATACACACTGTCTTTGGCCAAAAGAAAGCCAACGTCCTGTCCCCTTCTCATGTTAGTCTCTGCTCCACTAGCCTCTGCCTGACAATGTATTCTTGTAAAGGCTTTCTTTAATATACTAAAGGAGCATCTTTATCAATGTGAGGAACCTTGTCTTTGTAACAAAGATGCATTTTTTGAGTCTTAGTCATAGTTGCTCTGTAAAAGCCTCATGGGAGCTGATGTTAGTTACCTCTCTTATACAACCTTTTTGTAACATCTACATCTTTGTGTGTCTCTGTTATTCCAGTAGTCTCTCCACCATCTGTGTCTCTGTTTTTCCAGTAGTCTCCCTACTATTCCAGTAGTCTCTACACCCTCTCTGTGTCTCTGTTATTCCAGTAGTCTCTACACCCTCTCTGTGTCTCTGTTATTCCAGTAGTCTCTACACCCTCTCTGTGTCTCTGTTATTCCAGTAGTCTCTACACCCTCTCTGTGTCTCTGTTATTCCAGTAGTCTCTCCACCCTCTCTGTGTCTCTGTTTATTTCAGTAGTCTCTCCACCTTCCATGTCTCTGTTATTCCAGTAGTCTCTCCACCCTCTATGTCTGTTATTCCAGTAGTCTCTCTACCCTCTGTGTCTCCATTATTCCAGTCATCTCTCCACCCTCTGTGTCTCTGTTATTCCAGTAGTCTATTCACCCTCTGTGTCTTCGTTATTCCAGTAGTCTCTCCACCCTCTGTGTCTCTATTGAACACAAATAGTATTCTTCAACAGCGTTGGAGCAAATCACTTTTTGACTTTACAGCCACATAAATCTCACCAAATCCCCTGGGAGACAGTACACACACACACACACACACACACACACACACACACACACACACACACACACACACACACACACACACTACTGGTGTTGTTGCCAATGGCGATGCTGATCCATCACAAGAGTCACCTTGTGTGATTATTACCAGCCATATATTTTCACTGGTGCTGTGTGTGTGTGTGTGTGTGTGTGTGTGTGTGTGTGTGTGTGTGTGTGTGTGTGTGTGTGTGTGTGTGTTTCAAAACCTTCAACCTCACGGTTACTTGGCTCTAACTTGATACTCACAAAGATAATTCAGAGTGGCACAGTTTTTCAGTATGCTAACTAATTAGCTATCATGTTAGCAGAAGTGCGGAAATGACATCATAGTCTATAAGAATTTCTGCTTTGGTCAATGGTGATGATGGTGAAGTGTATCACGCACATATTTTGTATACTGTACAAAAGCATTGCACCACAATAGGGATTTCACAAGGTACTAAGTCGATGGCAAAATTCTGAAAACCGTCAAGTACCGTCAAGGCTCGAGACTAATGGGCTCCTGGCAACGAAAGGAAATGTGTTTAGGATGCAGTAAACTGACTTTGCCATTGTTTCGTCAGCTGTTAGCTGTCAGACGTTGGTGAACGGAAGTTCCATAGAGTAGCATTGTGAGGCATTCATTCTCTATTCAGTATACATGACTATTAGTTATGGGTAAATTATAACGTTATCATGATGTGTTCAAGGCAGTCTTGCAAAATGTAGTTTTGGCGAGAAACGTGAATACATCCAGGTGTTTGAAGGAGATGATTTCACAGCAATATATAAAATACATATTAGAGAGGGAACTATGACCTGTTAACAAAAAACAGCAAAACGGTATTAAAAGGAGTGCACGTTGAAGTACATGCCATGTATTGTTTTGTTTGTTACCGTAGTATCAACTTGGGTATCGAAAATCATGGAATTTCACTGGTATTGGTATCGACTACTAAATGTATGGTATTGTGACATCCCTACACCACACACACATCATAACATATTTTTAAACAATCATGCTACTGTTGAGTGTGATCCAGAAAAAGTACATTTCTATTTTTAAATAAAATCCTGAAACATCCACTGGTGTTGCATAATAACTATCCGCCTTCATGCTGCTGTACCAAGTTTTTTAAATGATCTGTATCATATTTTTTTCCACAGGAGCCTCTGATCAATTTTTGTAATGCCAACAAATGCAGATGAAGCTATTTCAGGTTTAAATTGAATTAGCACAATATTGCTTCATTAAATTCAGCAAAGCATTACATTCACATCAAAATAGTATCAAGCCATTAACTACATTATACAGCTGTATTATTTCACAATGTTTCCTCTTTTGTCATATGATTAGGATAATGCTCATTCATTCACAATGTGCTTATAATGCATTAAAGACACCACTTCAAGTAAAGAGTTACTGAAGCGTTGGAAGGTGGTTTGCTCTGCTTCCCTCTCCTTTCTCACAGCCTCTATAGCAGCTATATGTATGCTGCTGGTTGATGTGAGTCCCAGAGCTCATTACAGTCTCGCTAATTGCAACCCAGTGGCGGAACGGTCAACTCATTCAGCTAACCCTTGTGTGTGTGTGAGTGTACAGGGAAGGTTGCGCGTTCCCCAGTGTGTCTTTGCTGCTGTACATGCATATACCTGCTTGTATGTGGTTTTGTGTGTATTTTTTTGTGCGTGCCCAGCCCCCACTGTGCTACAGCCATTCAGCCAAGCACATGCATTAGAGGTCACAGCACTAAATGTTTAAGAGAGAGCTGCTAGCAGTTTCTGGCTCAGTTTCATGCAGGGCTGTGATGGGCTTGAGCACATTCATGCATCCAGTGAGTGAGACTCTCTCGCCAGTTCTCCAGTCCGTCTCACTGGAGTAACACAGATATTCAGACCACCACATACATCTTACATACACACATACACATCTTAAGAATTAAACTTGCCAATCCTCCTTTTTGTGAGAAAGAAAAACAGAACTCAAGACAGGAAGAACCCATATAAAGATTAGGCTACGCTAATATTATAATACTAAAATATTAGTGGAGCCTAATCTTTATCTGCCACTGTTCAGAAAAACCGGATAAAAAAAAAAAAAACTGTGGTGCATTTGAATTTTGATTTAGAATTTAAAGCTTCAGACTATTGGATACAGCCCTTGTTCGAACATTTCCAATAACTCCAGAGCGTTAAACAAGTTTCACAACATGTTTTTCTGACATGATAATCTATATGTGTTGCTGTTTAGCCAAAAACAACCTTTTTACTGCTTTTCACACAAAGGGAGACACACTCCTGTATTAGCCCGGCAGTCAAGCAGCAATCTAACAGCAACATAAATTACATTTATAAAAAGCACAGGTATAGAAAAAAAGGTTTTATTATAATTTACCACAGCGGATACCAAAAGTATTTACAAAACAACACATATTTACAATAAACATCATTAATACTGACACATAATAGAAAAGAAAAAAATCCAATCAGAAGGAGAAAAAGGGAGGAGGAAGAGAAAATAGATGAGAGAAGAAAATATATTGTGCTATTTTATCATTTTTTATCATTTATCATCATCAGTTGTGCTCTGTTGGTGTTGGGAGGGTCTGGCCAGGACGGTCTAAAGAGGAATCAGCTCTGGCTGTACTGCAGGAAAGGAAGACCAGGTTTTATTGAAAGGGATAATATTGTCCTTTGGGATTGATGTAAACTATTCCAGGTTTGCGTGCTCTGTTAATAGATCGAGCCAGTGGTTAACTGATCATTTTGTTCTGTCTTTCCAGTTGAGTAAAAGGGTTTTCTTGGTTACAGTAAATGCTATGATAATGAAAGTTTGAAGATTGCAAGAGAGGAAAGATTGCCTAAAAGAGCGATGAAGGGGGAGAGGGCTGAAGGCTGAGGATCTCAGACAGCTTTCTCATAACTGCCGACTAAAACTGGTCGACCAGTGGGCAGAGCCAGAATGTGTGGAAGTGGTTGTCTGTTGCAGAGGGGCAGTGTGTGCAGGAGTTGTTGTCTGTGGAACCCATATGGTGCATTTGTGAGTGGCGATGTGTACTCTGTGAAGGACCTTGTATTGAATAAATTGGATTTTAGAGTTGCGTGACATGGAGAAGGTATTGTTACAAATGGTTATGGCAGATGGGTGTCAGAGCAGAGGGAGATGGTTTGAGGTTGAGTAAATAATTTGCTTTCCACCAGAGGTTGATGTTTATGGAATTACATTTGGAACAATTGAGTGTCTTAACTGATTTATCTATGAATGCAATGTGCTTAATGGGGAGATATTTGCTAATGGTTTGTTTGAAATCGAATTGAATTTGGGGTTGTTTGTCCAGTGTAGTCTATACTGAGGCTAGTGGGATAGAAAGTAACAGTTTGGTGCTTCAAGTCCATCATGTTTTTTAAGTGTAGTTATTTTGATTCTAGGCTTTTTTTCTTTCCAGTAGAATGTATCGAATATTGTGTTCAGCGAGGAGAACCAGCACAGGGGTGGGTTGACAGCGATCATGGCAAATACATAGTTTTAAATTCTGACATATACTGTTTAATTGTAGATGAGAAGTGGTGAGGCATGTAGGAGGTTGAGATGGAGGAGCGGTCCAGATCTGGGTTTAACACAGTGTTAAAATCACCTTCTAAATTGGTTAGTTCTGTAAAAAGAGTGAAAAAAGGTTGGTGAGTTATTGTTTGGGACATAGATGCTTGCTCCTTGTGGGAGTATGGTGTGTGTTTTTGCTTATCAGGATGGAAGCACTGCGTTTTTTTAAATCTATCTTGCCTTCAGTTTCCGAGGCTCTGCCTCTGTGAGATGGGTTTCTTGTAATAGACAGATGACTGATTTTAGTTTGTGTAGATGGTTCAATATTGTTGTCCTTTTTGTGGGGCCATGACGTTCTGTGAGAAATGTAAATAGTATTTGACAATTGGACTCCATCGTGACATCATATAGTATTGCAAGGAGGTGGAGAAATCCCTAATAGAGTCTAGACACTGGTGGTGGAGATGAGATGAAGATTTGGATTTGATATGGAGTGGACTTCTCATGAGCTCAACCTGTGCACTGAATATGACGACTGGAGGGGAATTGGGAGGAGGAGGGCCGCAACGATATCGTCTAAAATGAGAGATGACAGCAGCAGAGACAGCAGCGACGAGAAGATTGAACACTCATAATCAGCTGATTAATAAACAGTGGGAGGAGAGACAGAAAAAGAGAACTGTGAATGAATGAAGCATCCTGTAAAGATAGTCTTCCTGATTGAATGCTGAGCTTCATAACGCTTGGATTACATGAAGCCCTTAAGGGAAATCTTCATGTTAATTTAGGAACAGATATTTATTTCAATAGTTCAATTTCGTCTTTGTCAACACTCTGTGTTAGTTAGTTTCCAGTTTCAACATGACAATGACCCCATGCACAAAGCTTAGTAGCAGTTATTCTTTTGAAACATTTTGTAAATCAAAGACACATGTTGATTTAGGACTTTATCTCCATTTCTGTGGCAGTTTTTCTCTGGAAATATTGTACGGATGCAGCTAGCTAGCAATATGGGAAAATGAGGTTCCCATTCTTAATCCCTCCTACAAGATTCGTTGTTTACATTTGTGACTGCACGAACATAGTCATCAATGAGCACCAAACAAAATTGAACAAATTGGAGATGAAAGCAGTGATTCAGAGGAGTGGTAGTCGATCCCAGAAGTGTTGAGGCTGCAACAGCAGTAGATGAATGCCCAACAACAATCACACATGAGAGCAAGGTTTGGGCATGTAGTTCATCAAAAGTAATCATGGTGTTGTTTGTAAGGTTTAACACTTTTGTAGTTTAATGAAGATTTCAGTCTGGGACACACAGACAATAATATTGCTTTGTTTTGCATCTGTCAAAGCTTCATTCCACTTTGACATATACTATCTTCACTTAATTATATACATGTCTCTTTGGGGGATAAATAACTGTGGAGACAAATAGTCACCACCACTGGTGTTTGAAAGCCAAGAATTTAAGTTTAAGGTGTAAGAAATGCAGCAAAGTAACACTAAGGATAAATATTACAACATTATGCATTCATGGTCCCACTTTTTCATACAGAGTTCTGAGGGCTAGCAGCAGCTCCCAGGGCAATGAATTTATTACATAAGGCACGTTGGTAAGTACAGTAATTACCCTCTCTGCTGTCCTTTACCCTGGCCTCCATCCGGCATGTTGACATGCTCAAAGATCTTACTCGTACTTTTGTAAAACAAAGTGTTGAATGTACCAAATGAGCTTGTCCCTCTGGACCCCACATGCTCCTGTTGTTGCCCTGCAGGGATCTGAGCTGAATTCTGTTGCTGTATATCTTGAGAATCAGATTAATTAATATATTTCTTGATGTTATCATATGGGAGCGTATAAGAAATATATGTCACCTAAAGCACGGTCCTAACCTCATTCTGAAATATCAACAGTGTTTCTGATTAGTTTGGGCTCTCTGGAGAACTGCAGGCTTGTTTTCTGATTTCACTCAGAAACCCCAAAAAAAGCAGCACAACTGGTGTTCATCCAAAGGTATTATGAATAATCTTCCTGATTTAAAAGGTAATTTTATTTCAAATCCATGTCTTTTCACCAGATCATGGAAACAGTTACAAATGATAACCATTCCGTAGGCTGGATTTCTACATTTTCTGTCTGTCTTTCTATAATTCATCTCATTAGTTGACCATAGACCATAGACAAAATATTCCAATACTAACTAAAAATAGAGCCATCACTTTCAGTAAAATGCAAGGGCGTATAATTGGGTAGGGGTATATATATATTTTCTACCGATATCCAGCAACAATCAGACCCCCGCTTGAGTGACCCCACTCAAAAAAGCATGGGCATTCCACCGCTTCTACGGCACAATTAAAACAAGAATAATAATGACATAAGGGTAAAGGGCTTTGGTGTGTATGCCTACCTTGAAGAGAGGCTGATCCTATGAGGTAAGGGGATTTGATTGATATGGATGAACGTTACTGAGTTGCTACTGTAGATTCAGGAAGAACATGCAATGTTGGGTGTTGGCGATTATATTAGAAATGTACCTTTATCAGTTTGAGGGTTGACAATACACATTGAACCACTCCACCACACCACACCAGTCTGTGGGTATAAGCCTGCCATTAGCATTTTCCTTCCCTTCTGCAATCTGCACGTTACTGTTACACAAACAAGGCAGAGCAAAATGATAATGGGTGCAGACCTATCTGCAAACTTTGTGAAAGATCCCAAATGTGCTCAGTAAACTCTAACATAACCCTTTTACATTTTTTAAATGCTCATAATTGTTTACAAATGTAACATTTTCTTTTTTTTAAAGTACCCTCTGATACAAAATATTTTTTTCAAAGACATTTTGCTCGTTGCTGTTCCATTGTCAATGTCATATTCAATGATTCTTCAGAACATGTTTCACTTCCAAATTGTGAATTGAAATTGTGGCGGTAACATGCGGCTCATGCTCTTATCTTGAACAAGATATTGTATTGTTTAATTGTATTAAATTATTATAATCAATATTTTTTTCAGCTGATTTCCTTGCCTAACCTTAACCAAACTCCAGAATCTGATGCCATAAATTGAGGTTTCGCTGTATAAATGATATTGAAATGACTGACATAACTGGCCCTGCCCCTTTTGTCTTGACTGACAAACAAAAACTTTTGCATTAGGTACTTAACACACTGCTCATCTGGGCTACCCATCTCATTAGCGTGAGTTTATTAAAATGTCAGTGTTGGTGTGAGGAAATTATATCAACAGTAGATTATTTTTCCGTCTATTTGTTTAGAGAAATGTGAGTTTCTCCCAGAAAAAATTAATTCATAAAGTTAATCTACAACATGTCTTTCCAGAAACAGTGGTCGGTTACTGTGGAAAATCCATAGACTTTTCTGTTTCTTTAGTTAAAAAATATAGTTTGGATGAAAAGTGCTGACATGGAGGTTTGTAATTTGGTTGAACTTGGCATGGAGAAAAAGGATTCATGCAGCTCCACGAAACAGCAGACTTACGGAGTGGCATGATGTAAGCAATACAAAGGGAAATTGAATTCAAAACGTGGTTGTGTGGCAGCATTTAAAATTAAATGAATGTCATGGATGTCAACTCAGTCCCTCTGTCTCTGTCCCTCTTAGATGTTCAGCATATTAAACGGAGGGACATTATTTTGAAGAGGGAGCTCGGAGAGGGAGCCTTCGGCAAGGTCTTCCTGGCTGAGTGTTACAACCTGAGCCCCACCAAGGACAAGATGCTGGTCGCTGTAAAGGTAAGAGATAGAAGCAGTGTGTGTGTGTGTGTGTGTGTGTGTGTGTGTGTGTGTGTGTGTGTGTGTGTGTATTTGTTATAGGCTCCATAATTACAGACTGATGCCTTTTTTCACAAAGCCTCTCTCCTGCTTCTGTAAAAGTTTTAAATGTTGTCTCGATGATGCGTCATTCAGTTTGGACTGATTAGATTCAGCAAAGGTAATTGATTCAAAGAACTCACTTCAACATACAGCACTGATTAGCCACTTATCATCCACTGACACAAAACACATTCTCGGTCCACCTGAAATTACAAATAATCCCCCCAAATAATAATGCAGATGTCTTGTCAGGCTTCACGTGATGATTTGTTTTCGGACCTATCAGTGTCCTGTGAGGAGCTACTGGCAGTTAAGGTTTAGGTGTGTGAGTGTGAGTGTTCAAAACAACAATGGCAGCTCCTAAAGATGTTAGAGTAGATGCTGCATAAGCATCAGTTTTATCAGAACTGGAGAGTTTTTCTTCACTGAAAGAAGAGCAAAGAACGGCACTGAAGGCTTCTCAGTGGAAAATATGTTTTCACTCCTCTCCCGACTGGCTTTGGTAATAGTTTGATTGACAGATTGTTGATCCAATTACCTGCCAAATAAGTGGCTTCCAAACTGTTTCCAATCACAGCTTCTGTAATGGTTCTGTGTATCTGTGTATATTGATTACCGATGTTGTGCATTTCTCCCCGATATCGGCTCTGATTTCAGTTTAGAACATCATCTAAACACAGCTAAACTTTGTTACAGTGGTTCAGCGTCGTCTCTTGCAAAGACGATGACAGTGCCAATGCGGAAGACCACAAACACTGACCAATCAGAGCAGATCGGGCTTTTTCAGGAGGGGAGCTTAAAGAGACTGCCGCTAATCCTGAGCGTCTCAGACAGAGGGTGAATATATATGCAGGGAGAATAGAGTATAGAATATAAATGTGATTTAATGTCATGGCATAATGTCTCCTCTAAGTGAGATCTTAAGTAATCTCAGTTTGGGTTTGGAGACTAAAATGTATAACAGAGAGCCTGGACTACAAACTGGAGGTGGCTCATATCGTAATTATGAGCAACCGAGTCAAAACAAAAAAAAAACCTCTGGGGTGAAATTCTGAGTTGGAGACATCAGGGATTTCTAAACGCTACGATATCTTCACTCGGTGAAGCGTCAACAAACTGTTGGCTTAGTCGCTGCAAAGCCTCCAACAGTGCAATATTGAATTGTTGGAAGGCCTCTTTCCACCTCTGTTTAGGTATACTAACTGTAAGTGATCACACCTGAGGGCTTGAGGACAGTTTGAAATGTAGGCATGTGTATCTATTGTTGCTGAGGGTCTTGCCAGTTACAGTAGACCAACTATATCCAATGTTCAGCACTTGGCATCTAAATTCAAACCCTAACACAATCACATTTTGAAATCAGTGTAGAGTGTGCAGATGCAGTTACATGTGAAACATGACATGTGCATTGTCATTTGTTCCGTAAAAGTGAAATATATATGAAAGTAAATAACATGATCTGAAAGCCATCAGTCCAGTTCCTGACTCTCAGTAAAGCTAATGTGCTGTATGGCATAGGTTGGATAATTAACAAGACATATTTTGAAGATAGAGAATCTGCTGTTTGTGCAGCAGCAGTTATCAATGGAAATATGGCCGACACATTGACCTGCAGCAGACAGGTTTTAGTCTTAGTGAGGATATACAGTACAGTAGAGGGATTACAGATGGAGCCTTTTTAATCCTGCAGGATGTATCGCCCTTTGCAGCATTATGCTATTTTTTTCATCCGAACAACCATACATTCTCCTGGTTGTATTGTAAAACTATACACAACACAATGTGTTTCATAAGACAGGACACTAGGCTACTATAGTTATAGGAAATACCCCCCGTGTCAATGCAGGACCTTGTTGACCCTTATTGGAAGTCGGAAAGTGTAGAGGTCAGGGTGGGAAACAAACCCAATTAAGTCAAATTGCTCGGAAGAGAGAACATAGGCGAACAGTGAAATTATTACCAATGACTTTATCTTCACAGGACAAATTATAGCATTTGTCATTTGTTCAAATACTTCAAATAACAAGTGCTGGACAAAGTACAATCAATATCTCATTACATATGACTCAAAGTAGTTCCATTACCCTACTACGAACTACTACTAAAAGTAACATTACTTATTGCCATCGTGTTGTTCCATCAGATGTTTTTATGCCCTCCACAACCCCACACTCTCATCCTTGTAATTTTGAATTTCAAATGGTAATTCATAACACTTTCCTATTGCTGAAAAATTAATCACCTTACTGTGTTGTAATGTGTTATACTGTGTTACTGCCCAACACTAATGACTTGGGTTTTACACTCAAGCCACACGAGTAGTATATACAGTAGAACAACTTTATTGTAAGACCAACGTGATTCGGCTTGTGGGCTTCATCAGGGTAATCCATTCTCCCTGCACCTCGGAATTAATTCTGAATTGAGCCAGTTTACACACACGCACACACTCTCACACACACACACACACATGCGCACACACTCTCATACAAAAATGCTGGTGACATTCGCACACGTAACAATGTAGCATTGCTACCATAAACGCGGTGACTGCACTGGTATTCTAAATGCACTGATTTAATCCTGAGGTACAGGAAGGTAGCAGTGAAATGCAGCACACATATACATAAGACAGATATAAGGACAGAGCAGACTTAGATCTTGTGGAGTGCAGTGGTCACTCCTGAAGACCTTTCTTGACACTCTTTTATGGAGTGGTGTGCTGAGGCAGCGGCATCTCAGCTGCTGACAGGAAGAGGCTCAACAGACTGGTGAGAAAGGCCATCTCTGTCCTGGAAAGCCCTCTAGACAGTGTGAAGTGTTTGTTAGACAGGAGAATGATGGCCTAGCTGTCATCACTGTTGGACATGTCCCACCCCCTTCAGGACACTTTGTGAGCAGTGGGCAGCTTCTTCAGTGACAGGCTGCTTTAATTTAATATGTTAGCCTACTAATTTTATTTTATTTTATTAAACGTGTGTTTGCTTCTTTTATTTATTATGTTACGCTACTTATTTTTACCCTGCACCTTTTCTGTTGTGACACTGTAAATTCCCCTGGTGTGGGACAAATAAAGGATTTCTTATTTCTGATACAAAACAAAATAATATCTTCTTTTAGCATTCTGCTGCAGATTAAAATGAATAATTATTACCAAATGTGGGTTTTATTTGTTTCTCTTTTAAAGAAAATTTAGTTTAAAGCCTCTATTTTCTCCAAAATGGGAAGAAATATAGCCTAAAATTGCTAACTTGTGGAAGCTTATCCTGAATAAAAGTCTAGCTAATAGTAGCCATAAGTCAGTAAATAAAGGGAGTGAGATGCAACCATGGGTTCAAAAGATTACTCTTCAGAAGCCACTTGTTTATTTCTGAGGCTTTCTGTCATACAAGTGACTGTTAAATGTTTACATTATCTCAACACTAAATGTTAAATACAGCATGTTCGAATGTATTCTGTAGACACCTCTGGATATGTCCAAATGTTTCTCTTTTGCCCACAGATCCATTAAATATAAAGCCTCTTTTATAATCAACTACTTTCTTTCTACTTTAATTAATTAAAATTGAGCCACAATGTAATGAGGGTTGGTTCTATACTTTTGCACGTTGTTAGCATTGCCAATCTGAAATGACATTATAGCAGACAGCAGGAGCAGCTCACCGTATGTATAACCTCCCAGCGTTAACAAGGGCTGAGATGAAGGAAAATAAGAGAAGCTGTGAGAAGGGAAAGAAAAGATAAGTGAGGGAGGTAAACGAGAAGGTAACCATGGCAGCACTACCGCTATTAAAGCTATTAACAGTAATTAGAGTGTCATTCACTGAAGAAAAATATGTTGTCCGCTGTCCTCAGATTGTTTGTCCTTTGTCAGTCGAGTTTGTTTTCACTCTGCTCTGGCCCCCGAGAACTGTTTTGTGTTTAGAAAAGAAAGAGAGCACAATGTATTGTTCGGAGAAGAACTGAGAAGAAGAAAAACGAATGGAGGGTAAGAATATAAGTGGACAAAGGAAAATAAGGCAGCAGAAACTGTACTTTAATGTGCATGTACTGTTGTTTAACTGGAGTTTTCCCCTCGACCACTCCTATCAATGTAATACTTCTAATTGAGCTATTATATTCTGCGTTCGGGAGAAGTGCCGAAGTGAGAGAAAGAGCAGGAGTTTGGAATTATTTTATAGTGATTCAATTACATTTGAATTCAAGTCAATTTCACTTTATTAAATAATTTGCCCATTTAGGTTCATTTGTGTGCACAAGATAAGTGTATGTGCAGAGAGCCAGTTTAAAGGCAGTGCCTCCTACTAACAATAACTCAGCACTGAGCTAAAGTTAAGCTTCATTAAAGAGTCTCTGTCGTAGCCATCTACAACCAAGGACAAGAGTCTTCAGCAGGCGGCGGCTGGAATGGCCATGTCCACTGCCAAAATTATTTGATTATTTAAATGATGCCCACAAATTAATAAAAACCTGGAGAAGACTAAATTGAGGCCACAAATTATTGGACTTTTAATTTAAAAAAGGGGATGTTTTCAAAGCATATAGATATATAGCAGAAACATAAAAAACATCATTGTGTGTGTTTTTTCTCTCTTTTAGAAACATGCATTAATGTAACATTTTCAACTGTCATACCTGATGGCTGCTCTTCTCCTCCCGCTGTCTTTTTAATTTGACCATGACTAAATTGCAGCCATTACTGCCATACAGTTAAACCTGTATCATGTTTCACTGCAGATGCAGTTTGCTAAGTGAGATAATTGAAATATAACTGAAGGACAGAAACAGGATATTTCCATTGCGTAATCCACTATAACTCTCTCTCTCTCCCCCCGCAGACTCTGAAGGACCCCACTCTTGCTGCCAGGAAGGATTTCCAGCGTGAGGCTGAGTTGCTGACCAACCTCCAGCACGAGCACATAGTGAAGTTCTACGGAGTGTGTGTGGACGGAGACCCTCTCATCATGGTCTTTGAGTACATGAAGCACGGAGATCTCAATAAGTTTCTCAGGTGAATTCAGCAGACAAGCAACAGGTGGTGGAGGAGGTGTGCTGGCAGTTACCACCATGAAAGATCTATTTTATACACATTAAAACAATCATTACTCATGCAATCAAATGCAGTTTCCTCTCTTCCAGAGGCCATTGGCATCAGTTCATCTTAGTTCACTATCCAAATCAACTCACAAATATACGTAATGTTAGAATAGTTTTTAAATGGTGGAGTGATGTGGGAATCCTTCATGGTGGTGCATTCACATGCTGAAGTACAAATCTGATGACAGAGCTTCATTCAGCTTCCTCATAGCACTGCATTCATACACTGTGAAGCTTATAACGTCAACAGGGAATGAATATTATTATCAAACATGAATTATCTCTAAGAATATAGTGTTCAAGTCAACCACCAGTGACTGAAATGGTTGTGTGAAGAATGAAAAAATAAAGCTAGAGAGAGAAGTTCAAACCCTGCCTACTATCTCACCTCCGCACAGCTGACCAATAACACAGCTGCCCCATTAGATGTCATCTTCTGATTACAATAATTACAGTATAGCTCACTGTCCCAATGCCACTGATTTATTCAGATCCTTGACTTAAAGAATAGTTTTGGTTTATTACAAAGCTCTGGCCATCAGTTATGTTGGTTCAACATTGTTCTCAACAAAGTAATTCAGGTTTCGATCCGGTCACTAAAAAAAAGGTCAAATGGTGGAACAAACACGATCAGTCAGACAAACCTCCATGTTAGACAAATATTTATTTTGGAAGAGAAAGCAAAAGATAAACTGTGAAACTTAAGGTAAGACTGTCTGATTTCTGTACTGTTAGATAGTTTAATCTTAAACAGTTTATCAGAATTACTTATGTGTTTTGGCCATACATTCTCAATCTACAAAGTAACTAGTTACTACAGATACATGTAGTGGAGTAAAACATACAATATGTCCCTCTGAAATGTGGGGAAGAAGTACAATGTAGCATCAACTTAAATACAGTACATTAATAAATGTACTTTGTTCCTTCTTCCTTTACACCCTCACTTTCCTTCTCTCAAGGTGAAACCCCTGCAGACTCCTGCCAGGCTATTTATGAAAAAAGTTTTTTAGCGGGCTGCCTGTTATAAAGTTATAAATATAGACAAACGCTGCTCCACCATCAAATATTGTCACCAGAGTCAGTGTGCCTTTCCGTGAGAGCAAGTGTGTTCCACAGTGAGTGATGAATGAGCCTGTCTGATAGAGTGACAGACTGACAATGGGACGCCTTCCACCCAGAGCATTATGTAAAATGCAGTCAGCCTTAAGTAAAAATTGTGTAGAACTGCTATAACTGTTAAATGGGGATTGATGGCTGAAACAAATAATATAGATGGATGCACATGTCTCGTATTGGTAAAAATCAGTGGCCTCCTTGAGTTCAAAGTTACCCAAACTAATGGATGGAAAATATCCACAGAGACAAAGCCTACCATACAAGGTATCCCCTGCTTATCATATTCGCGTGAATCTGGACGTCCAAAACTGTAGAAAGAGAAAAGAGAGGACTTTCAACACTATGTTAGCTGTGGGGAAGCTGGTAATGCTACCAGCGCTGGAAACACTGTTTTAAAAGTTGTGTGTAAAATATTTTAACACGATCCTCCATTCTTGAGATTGACTGCAAACAGTAATGTGTTTTTTTTTCTTGGTTGCCAACGCAAGCAACAGAAATTTTAAGATTCTTTTTCTCTCTTTTTCATTACGTTTAAAACAAGTTTTGAATAAGTCTCGGAACACTCATTCACCATTGGTTATATCATCGGGAGAAATTTGCCCAAGGACACAGAATAACTGGCTGTATTTCCACACTATTTTCTGTGAATATTTATTGTCCATTTTGCAATCTCATTGCCTCTTCTGTAGTTCCACTTTTACAACAGCATCCGCACTTGAACCGAAGATATGTGATAAGCCAAAATGCCAATTGCAACGCTGTATCTTATAACCTGCTGCTGGAGAATCCTAAAGTCTCATCATCATTTGTCCAAATTTGTGTTGGAATTAAGCGATGCAGCATTCTTTCATTAAATTAAGTGGTTTTGTTTGCCATCTGTTATTCATCTGCTCAGTTTATTAGACTTTATTTCTCCACCAGGAGCTGCCCACAGTCCGACCTGTGAATAGCCTGGTGCAGAAAAGTTTAATTGAATATTGGATGGCTATTTTATTTATTTAATTGGGATTATAAATAGAATGTACAGCTATAGTCACATCTTATTAACAAAGTTACATGCACAGTATACTTCCTGTTTACTAATGATAAGAAGAAGAAAAACAATAGGAGTGACAACATACGTGCATCAACACCATCTTTTTTAACAAACATTGTATTTTTTGTTCATATGCAACAGTAAATGTGTTTTGAAGGACAAAAAAAAATGATGTCCCCATAATGTTACATTGTATCTACATATTGACACAAACTTTCATACATTACGTAGAGTATCATAATGTTCATTGACAATGTATTTAATTTCTTCAAAGCATGAGTGACGTTTAATGGTTATGTTCCTTGATTGAATTCAAAGCACTTAGCATGTTTTAGGAAGCTGGTCATCTGAGTTTAATGCAAGTCTCTGGTGTCAACCAGCATACAACACAAACACCTCGCCATGGGAATGCACTGGAAACATGTAATGGAAAACACATTGCCAGTACATAATTCCTCCAAAATATGACACAGTGTTGATCCATTCATATACAGATACTATTTTTGTTGTGTGTTGAAAACATGCAGGCAAAACATTTATTTTTTTCAAAAGGATGCCTGTCCTTTCCTGAACATATAAATATAAGACATGTAGTATCAAAAGCCTGTAAATAAAGAGTGTATTTGTTTAATTTTGGTTGATAAGTGAGCAACTGGGCATCTATTAGAGATGTGCTATAATATTGAAACATCAGTAAAAAGTTAACAAAAGCATGACTTTAATTTGCAATGTAATATATAATAGATTACTCTCTGTAATCAAGTGCCCCACTGGTGAATGCACTGGGTGCTTGCAGAGTCGTTCCCAAATAAAGAATGCATGAATGAACATACAGCCACTTCACAATACAGGAGCTGTACATTTGGGAGCCATTACATGAGACTTTTTTTGTCCTGGGGTAAGGACCTCACTTATCTCTTAACAAGAAGGTCCCAAGCTGAGTCAGACTCTACAGCCCTACCTGCTCAGTCACTGTGAGCTGCTCTGGATGAGAGCACAAGCTAAATGCCTAAATTGTAAATTGCGGTTGGTAAGCTAATGAGCTGCATTATGTCTACTGTGATTAGATGTTATTTGCTCCCAGGATGCTTCGCCCTGCAGAATAGAACATTGGTACTTAGTCCGCCGCCAGGAAGTGAAGTCTACCAGTGCTTATGTATGACTATTAGTGTGTGTGTGTGTGTGTGTGTGTGTGTGTGTGTGTGTGTACGCTTATATAGGACAATGTTTTAGTGAGTCTCTCTGTCCCTTGGATGCTAATTTAAGCTTAGTAATTGTGTTTCCATTAAAGTGCTGGCATCAATTCTTCCAGGACATACTGCTAATTTAGTCAGCACCCGTCGCCCTCCAAACCACCATGCTCAAACACACGCACGCACGCACAAACAAACACACACCAAGCTGCCACTTCACTGGCACCACTTCCTCCATTAGAGAGTTAAGAGTCAGTGAAGCTGAAAAGAGACACACACACAGGTTACAGACTTTAGGGACACTTTATATTGAACTACACAGGTCATCACAGCTGAACTCACACTCTGTCCTTCCTCAGTCTCTGTAACCCATCGCTCCCTCCAAAACAGCACAGACATACTATTTCAACATAATGGACACCACTGTGTGTGGTGTCATCATTGATGCTGAGTCACAATTCAGACTCACGGACTCAAAGACATTGAGAAGGTTCCTTTTTGATGAATCCTCAAAAAGTGGACGTTTTCACATTGTATAAAAATAGACTGGACCTGTAGGACGTAGTATTATTGCCCATTGCATTCCAAGCCAATGTGCTTACACCATAGACTGTATAAAATATGGACATAGTGTCCGTCACGTCACCCGTAGGTTTCTGAAGAGCCGCGGTGAAGCTTAAACTGTTCAGCTCCGGCCGTCACCGTCTTGGACATTTTAACATCGGAGTCTCATAAGGATCACTTATTTTTGGTTATTAAAAAATGATGACCAAACTACATACTGAGCGGGACATTTTGCAGTGGGAAAAAAACCTAAAAAAACAAAAGCGAATTTAACAGAAATTTAAATCAGGAAGCATTCATAACATTTGCATTAATAAAATATACAAGAAAAAATACAAATGCAGAGTATTTGAGCATGGACATTCATTATTCCATGTGTTACCTTGGAAAATATTGTAATCTAAAGGATCACGTGTCTTTTTTCCATGGAGTTTTATTCTAGGGCGCTCAGACATTCAATGGCTGATTGGCCAGCTGCTAAAAAGCACTGCTTTGACAAAACCTTGAAATATGAAAAAGAAAACATGTATTATGAAAAGGATTGTGGGATATTTGTCATTGCATCAGAGCCTTTCCAGTGAGGCCGCCTTGTACTTTATATACAGTGAATCAAATGGGTATTGGTAAAACTTAAAACAATGGCTGCCTAAAGGAAGGAAATTAAATTGGTTGTATGTTTTTGAAAATGGTCAGCATGGTCTTATTCCACTCTGTAACTTCTTCCTCAGAGCCCACGGGCCAGACGCCTTGATCCTGGTGGATGGACAGCCTCTGCAGACCAACGGGGAGCTGGGTCTGTCCCAGATGCTTCACATAGCCAGTCAGATTGCAGCTGGAATGATCTACTTGGCGTCTCAACACTTTGTGCATCGTGATCTGGCAACCAGGAACTGCCTGGTGGGAAATGGCCTTCTGGTGAAAATAGGAGACTTTGGCATGTCCAGAGACATTTACAGCACAGATTATTACAGGGTAAGAACACGTCTTTTAATTTCATGCACAACACACCTTTTCTATTTTTATTCTCTTTTTGTGCCCAAAAATTGAAATGAATTTGAAGTTTACAGTATGCATGTCTAATTTATTTCTGTTTGCTGATTGGTCTGTTTGTCTACATAACACATACCGAGAAAAGAGAGGATGTCACTGTGAGGAAAAGGTGAGGACCCAAATGCAGAGCGGCAGACAACGTGATTAACAAAAAGAGAGCTTTATTCCAAAAAAGCTTACTAAAGTACAAAACAAGACAAAAAGTAAAACACAAAGCAGGACAACTCGGGGAAGCACGAACAAGCACACCAGGGAACACGAAGATAACATGGATGACACATGGATGACGAACAGACAAGGAACACTGGGACAGACAGGCTAATATCACACAGACACTAACGAGGGAACAAGACACAGCTGGGAGACAAAGGCAAATACACAGGAGGAACAAATCAACAAGGGTCATACAAAGAGGCGGCCGTTCTGGAGGCCAGGCAGGAGGCCAGCGAAGGGGGCGGGGCCGCTCAGGAGGCCGGCAGACAGGCCGTGTTGGAAGAGGGCGGAGCCGTTCAGAGGCCGGTCTGGATAAGGGCGGAACTGCTTGGGAGGCCGGCGGAGAGGCTGGGCTGGATAAGGGCAGAGCCGCTCAGGAGGCCGGCGTGGAGGCCAAGGTGGAGGCAGGCGGAGCCGCTCTGAAGGCCGACGGAGAGGCCAGGCTGGATGCAGGCGGAGCTGCTTGAGATGCCGGCGGAGAGGCTGGGCTGGATGCGGGCGTAGCTGCTCGGGAGGCTGGCGTGGAGGCCAGGGTGGAGGCAGGCGGAGCCGCTCTGGAGGCCGACGGAGAGGCCGGGCTTGATGCGGGCAGAGCCAGCTCGGGAAGCCGGGTTGGAGGTAGGCAGAGCTGCTTGGGATGCCGGCGGAGAGGCTGGGATGGATACGGGCGTAGCCGCTCGTGAAGCCGGCGTGGAGGCTAGGGTGGAGGCAGGTGGAGCCGCTCTGGAGGCCGGGCTGGATGCGGGCGGAGCTGCTTGGGAGGCCGGCGGAGAGGCCGGGTTGGAGACGGGCGGAGCCGCTCAGGAGTCCGGGCTGAAGGAAGCACTGGGGTAGGGGTCTCGAGAGGTGAGGGGAGCACATGGGTCTCGAGAGGAGAGGGGAGAGGGGAGCGAAGGGGTCGCGAGAGGAGAGGGGAGCGAAGGGGTGGTGAGAGGAGAGGGGAGCGCTGGGGTCTTGGGGGTTAAGGGATTGCTGGGGTCTTGGGGAGCACAGGGGCTGGGGTCTCGAGAGGCGGCAGGGGAAGAGGTGGGGTCTCGAGAGTTAGCAGGGGAAGAGCTGGGGTCTCGTGAGTTAGCAGGGGAAGAGCTGGGGTCTCGAGAGTTAGCAGGGGGACAGCTGGGGTCTCGAGAGGCAGCAGGGGGAGAGCTGGGGTCTCGAGCGGCAGCAGGGGAGAGCTGGAGTCTCGAGAGGCAGCAAGGGGAGAGCTGGGGTCTCGAGACGCAGGGGGAACACTGGGACTGGGGTCTCGAGACGCAGGGGGAAAACTGGAGTCTGTCGCGGCCCGGCAGCAGGAATGGGAGTCTGTCGCGGCCCGGCAGCAGGATCGGGAGTCTGTCGTGGCCCGGCAGCAGGAACGGGAGTCTGTCGCGGCCCGGCAGCAGGAACTTGGGACTGAGAAGTGATAAAATGCCGGCTTGAATGGCCAGATCTCCTCTTCAGAGGCCTGAAAGTCCTCTGGATACTCCGAGGGCCTCCCAGGGCCAGGCGAGTGCCCAGAAATGGCTCAGGGACTGGGATGTGGTGCTGCCCGACAAGAGGAGGAGGTTGTTGCAGCTTGACTGGAGGAGGGGTTGCCGCAGCTCGGCAGGAGGTGGTGGAGCGGAAGGATCGGCGGGGTTAGGCTGGCTAAGTGGGGTGTCCACAAAGTTGTGGCTTACTAAAGTAAAAAACAAAAAGTAAAACTGTAAACACAAACCAGGATGACTCGGGGTAGCACAAAGAAGCACACCAGGGGACCACGAACATAACATGGATGACACAAGGATGACGAACAGACAAGGAACACCGGGACAGACAGGGTAATATCACACAGATACTAACGAGGGAACGAGACACAGCTGGGAGAGAGAAAGGCAAATACACAGGAGGACTAAATCAACAATCAAAGTGGGAGGGAAAAACACAAGGACAGGAAGTAAAACAAGACATAATACACGGGGGAGTGAACATTCAAAATGAAACAGGATGCAGAAAATCACGATCATGACAGAGGACTTTCAACATTATGTTAGTTGTGGTGAAGCTGGTAATGTTACCAGCGCAAGAAAGACCTATTCTCAATTCTTCAATTTGATGTGATAGATTTTTTTTCCTGGTTGCCCACGCAAACAACAGACATGTTATGCTTTTGTAGCTTTTTTTCACTCGTTTAAAACAATGTTTAAATTAATCTCGGAACTCATCTTCTATCTGTCTGACAAGGATTTAGCCTCTGGGGCCAACGGGCAATATTTCTGGGGTTCCGGTCTAGCCAGTGGATATACGGATAACGGATATACGGATAACTGATATTCGGCCCAAGACATCCTTTTCTGTGCACCGGTCACAGTCCGATTAGCAACTTGAAATGCGACAACGGAGTTGGAGTTCAAATCAAATCAAATGTATTTGTATAGCCCAATATCACAAATTATACATTTGTCTCAGTGTGCTTTACACTGACTGTACAGTTTATGACACCCTCTGTCCTTAGACCCTCGCATCGCACAAGGAAAAACTTCCCAAAAGAAACCCCACAATTAAAAGGGGAAAAATGGAAGAAACCTCAGGGAGAGCAACTGAGGAGGGATCCCTCTCCCAGGACGGACAGACGTGCAATAGATGTCGTGTGTACAGGATAAACAACATAGTACAAATACAACATTTGACAGAAAATGATGTTGAAAGTTTGGATGAATCCAGGAAAATGTCAAAAAGGCTTCCCTGTGTCCAGCAGGACCAGGGTAGCAGGCGCAGCCACAATTCCTGATCCTGACGTAAACTTTATCAGTGGCAACCTGCCACATGAGACACAGAAACTCCGGGGTGATACCTTGGATGATGAGTTAGTAACATACATTTACATAAATGCATACAGATAGAGAGGGAGAAGAAGAGAGGGAGGGGAGGAGAGAGGAAGAGAAGGAAGAGAGCAGGGAGGTGTCCCCCGGCAGTCTAAGCCTATAGCAGCATAACTAGGGGCTGATCCAGGGCAAACCTGAGCCAGCCCTAACTATAAGCTTTATCAAAAAGGAAAGTCTTTAGCCTACTCTTAAATGTGGAGAGGGTGTCTGCCTCCCGAACACAAACTGGAAGCTGGTTCCACTGGACAGGAGCTTGATAGCTGAAGGCTCTGCAGTCTGGGAGCGCAATGCTCTAGTTGGTTTATAAGATACTATGAGATCTTTAAGATATGCTGGAGCCTGACCATTAATTGCTTTGTAAGTCAGGAGAAGGATTTTGAATTCTATTCTGTATTTTACCGGGAGCCCGTGCAGAGCAGCTAATACAGGAGTAATATGATCCCGTTTCCTTATTCTTGTCAATACACGTGCCGCTGCATTTTGGATCAACTGAAGAGTCTTAAGCGACTTGAGAGACGGCGTCCTCAGTAGCCAGTTTACAGTTTATTTCTTAGCTAATGAAAAGCTAAAGCATCATCCATCGATAGCCAATGGATTCCAAGTTGCATTCCAACCAATGTGCTGTACCTCTTTTGCTCTTCTAATGGACTGTTTACAGCGGCTGTGGCCGGAAGATTGGCCGTTTGATCCCCTACTGAATGTGTGCATTAGATTAGATGATGATGTCACAACGATATCGACACAAGCGTGCAAGATAAATAAAATAAAATAATATAAAACTTTACAGGTGTGCAGTTAAGATCAAAATGAAGATTGAGTTTGAAGACGGTTGTGGTCCCAGAAGTAGGGATAAGGAAGTGGCAAATGGACCGTTGGCAAAACGGTCTCTATTTTTTTAAACATTTGACCACAACATCATTCCTGTCACATAGATGTTGTATTTTTACTACGTTGTTTATCCTGTAAACACAACATCTAATGCATGTCTCTCCGTCCTGGTAGAGGGATCCTCCTCAGTTGCTCTCCCTGAGGTTTCTTCCATTTTCCCCCTTTAAATGTGGGGTTTCTTTTAGGAAGTTTTGTCTTGTGCGGCGGTGCGAGGGTCTAAGGACAGAGGGTGTCATATGGTGTACAGTCTGTAAAGCCCACTTTGATTTTATTTGATTTTACAATTTGTTTAAATATGGCATTTTGTTGGCAAGTGGCCATGGTACAGTAAAAGCAGTTTGCACATTCCATGACTGTAATGGATGATGAGGGACTAAGAACCACCCGACAAGGCAAACTGCTTAGCCCCTGTGTAATCCATTACAGTCATGGAACACACAATATGTGGAGCATTATCCCTTACATACCAGATGTGACAAATAAAAAAGGCACATTGCTTGGGAATTTGGTGGACAAATACTGATGCATGATTACATGAAAATGATGCACCCTTTTAATTTGAATGACCCTGTAACAAAAGAAATGTCAAAAGTTGAAATGTATTGTTTGAGCAGCTGATAACAGTGCAGTGGTGGTGTGCAGATGAAGAGACCCCTGTATATTAAAACTGTACTAAAATTCATTAAAACATATACAAATTCCGACAGCTATATCAGTAGTCCTACGGGATCACCTGGACATATCTTTTAATCAAAAGCTGGTCAAAAATCCTTTATGGCGTTTTCAAGTGAGATGCCACTACATTAACAGTGGAGGAGGTTTTGCTCTCAAAATGTCGGGAGTGGACAGATAGAGGATGGACTACTAATAGGCTTGAGTAACTGTATAGCTTTGCTAAATAATTTAGCCTGCAGCTGTCTTCTTAGGAATTGGTAATGTTTTAATGAGCCTTGGACCCCTAACGAGATGTTGGTCCCAGATGGAGAAAATGCAGGAGCCTGGCTGTACATTTCCTGCTTGTGTAGAAGGGGTTTGTCTTCATAGATGATGGCAACAGTGGCTCATGGGGATTTTCAGGAGACTCCCTCAGCACTGTAATTGGCAAAGTGGGAAATAATTTGTATTTGGGATTAAATGTCAATGACTCCATTGAGTCCCATCCTCCTAAGTAGCTTCAGTGGACTGTTTTCTTTTTAATGGCTCCAACATCTCAGCAGGGCTGCTGGTAGACAGCAGAAAAGGCTGACTGATTTTTAATTTGAACCCTTATGTATCAGCAGTGAACTGGTTTAATTCTCCCTTGTTTATATTGCTCATGTGCACTCACCTTCACTTTAATGCAACATAATGTTGTATGCTTGTATATAATTATTGTGTCACTGTCGGTTCGGAGGAGTCTGGTAGAAAGGTTAACGAAAATAAACATATACAGCTTTAGGTTAAAAGTACTACTTTGTTAAGATTCAGTGACCTTGTTGTCATGGTAACAATGATAATCACTTGGTTGTGGTTATGATACGATCATGGTCACAGTTAAAAGAAGGTGTTAAAGTTGTTCTGCTGACCTATCCATTGTTGACTTCGGCTCCTTGAGAAATAGAGCTTAAATAACTTATTTTCCTGTTTTATTGGCATTTCTTTATCTAGTTCATGTCTTGGTAAGTGAGCCAAAAACATTCCACAAACTGCGCAGACACACATATCCTCCCAGTTGTACTCCGGCTGATTAACATGCATCTGCTGTCTTCAATTCAGGCTCAGACAGCCAAAGTGACGGAGGATATGATTTTGCTACAGTGATTCTCCTCACTGTGAAGATTGTTTTGCCTGTAGTCAAATAGAACTCTGGAAACTCTGTCTGCAGCTCAGACTGAGCAGATTGCAGTTGAGCAATACTTTGAATTATCCGAGTCATCCAGGACTTCAGGGTCAGACATAGTGCACACCTCTGTCCCAGTTCCCAGCCTTTACAATGTAAGAGGACTAAAGCTGCAGCCTTTCTACCCTTCTTGCAGCTCAGTTTAGAATATTGGACTCAATTGTGATGCTTTACCAATACTTGTATTTCTATTTTAATAGTTTTAGTCAACATTTTGACTTAATAAATGGCTTAAATTAATAATACTTCAGCTAAATTAATTAATAATCAACTTCATCGTATCAACTCTAGAATACAGTTTATCCAATAGTTTTCTGTGACGGAACTGCAGGAGAAAAATGCTCTTGACAATGACAAATTAATTCAGAATTTGCATTTGGAAACAACAGTGTTCTCACTAGCCTCAGATACACTTCAACATAACTGTACGTTAACTCAACTCAAGGGTCTGCTTAACTAGCTTCAATTGAGTTGACCATGAGATGAAGACAA
This sequence comes from Cottoperca gobio, assembly GCF_900634415.1. NCBI lineage: Eukaryota > Metazoa > Chordata > Actinopteri > Perciformes > Bovichtidae > Cottoperca > Cottoperca gobio. The sequence continues at coordinate 3,377,873 of NC_041360.1, forward strand.
CAGATAATTTATATGTATATATATAAATTGTATGTCATACACTATACTGCCACAGTTCATTTGTATGTATACGTGTTTTATTAATGTTTATTGAAGTGTTCTGATATCTGTAAATATAAGGAGCCAAAAGCCTACAAAGCTAATGTTTAAGTAGACATTATTTAGATACATCAACAACCTGTTCAAATCTAGATGGTTAATGTCTCACCTGACTCACAGGATGTAGACTGTGGCTATAAGCCTGCCATTGGTCGCCTATTTCAGAAGGCATTCTCCTTCCTTTCCACTATTTCAGTTTTTACAATGGCACCATCGCTGCATCCTGTACTTAGCGCCAGCCAAGAATAAGGCGAGTGGATACAAAATAATACAAAGAAGCCAAAGTAGTTTTCCCAGAATTATGGCTGGTTCAAGCAGACCTTTCTCTAGCGCTGCCACAGCATTAAAACGAGGTGTGATGTCTCACCTAAAAAAAATTCACAGTATATCTATATTTGGAGACATGATATCAATTGTGGGTTCTAAATTATAACAGTTGTGAGTCCACTTCAAATTCTGCTGGTTGATGATGAAATGCATGCTGGAATATTCGTCTCCAAAATTCAGATAAGGCGAGGCTGGAGCTTGAACCTCTCTGGTCCTTTGGACTGTACTGGGTTGTATTTGAGCTGTGTGTGAAATACAGACAAGAATGCTGACTGAGAAATGCCTGGGCTCTCATAAGACCTGACTTTCAAACGCCACACGTCCAGTAACGGCAGGCTTTCTGAGATAACCCAGATGACATCAGCATGTTGGTTTCTTTACTTGACAAAGATCCTCCAGAGCCTCAGGAGACATTTTACAACTGTTTTCACAGGCTGACTGACATGTTTGTGTACAACCAGCTGAGACTCTGTTTCTTAATTTTAATGAAAAAGGTGATCCATTATATCCACAAAGTTTTGTGACACTACCATCATCAGTCGTATTTCAAACAACGATGAAACTTCATATAGAGAGGATGTATCTGCTGTTGTACCACCAGACTACGGGCTGCTTCCTTCCTTTTTGTTTTCCTTGTGTAGCATAAAGGAAGGTTTCTGCACTTTTTTTTTTTGCACACTACAAATGTATTGATTTTTAGCACCTTTTTAATACCCCCTAAAGGAAAAAATAATACTATTACTGCGGCAAAAAAAGGCATTGGCTACAAAATACTAATTTACCAACTCACTTTTGTTCTAATTATCCAAAGTGAAGCGGTCAGATTCACATTAAAATGTACAAGCAATAAGTCTTCATTTTGCATATTATCACATGGGGAATGGAAATCGGCTGGAGATTCAACAAGGAGCAGCTGGTCATTTGCACACCATAGTACAGGGGTCGGGAACCTATGGCTCGCGAGCCATATATGGCTCTTTTGATGACGCGATATGGCTCGCAGACAATTCTGAGCTGACATTTTTTAACATGATTAACAAGTAATAAACAATTATATTGTGTCATTTTAAAGTAAAACATTTAGCAGAGGATTTGTTTTTAGTTCTCCCCTCTCCTTTCCTCCGCTCTGTCTCTGACTGCACAGCGCACACACGTGTGTGTGTGTGTGTGTGTGTGTAGGGGGCGGAGCCCTGCCCTTCGCGAAACAGCTGAGGAGAAACTGCGCAAAGCAAGCAGTAGACCGGGGGTCAAACTCATTCACAGAGAGGGCCAACATTAAAAACTGGGACTACGTCGAGGGCCAAACACGGTCCACATTTATTGAACAGGGTACACATAAAGTGCAAAAAGATATAGAACATATTTAAGTCAACTGCAGACGGATTGCTAAGCAGTTCAATTTTAATTTCTTAGCAGCAAAGTCGGCAAATGCTCTCAGTTGGTCAGCAGAATGCTGTCGGGAACACAGCGGTGCAGATGTTTGTCAGTGTTTGGAAACACGTAGTGACCAAAGTTTCCTTCTGCATCAGAGTCTCTCACAGGCAGCTCGTCATCACACATGTCCGTGATCACACGGCCCTGAAGCTGCAGGTTTAACAGTGAGATGCTTCGTTATGTCGCACAAACAGTCCAGCTCACATCGTCCCAGAGATCTGTGCTGTGTTTCCCTTTGCTTTCCAAAAACTTTCATTTCATTCACACATTTAGATACTTCCACAAATGTCTTTTCCCGTGGTTGTGCCATGCATTGATGCAATTACCAAAACCGGCGGGCCAGGTATGACAGACATATGATATTTTCTCGCGGGCCGGATATAATAATAATAATAATAATAATAATAATAATAATAATAATAATAATAATAATAATAATAATAATAATAATAAATTGTATTTGTAATCTCAAGGCGCTAAAATTCAGGACAACAACAAAAACAACACCAACAACAGACATAAGAGGTTAAATAGGTCATAATTGCCTTGAGTTTGACACCCGTGCAGTAAACACTGAAATATGAGATAAATAACGTAAGCGTTTAGTTTATTTAATAAAAGAGCACGTGTTCAATGCAACACTGATACCGCTATTAGCACTCGGAGACGTGTTATTCTTAAAAAAATGCACGCATAAAGTTGCGTTCAAATGTATTAAATATTTGGCTCTCAAGGAAATACATAAACAAATATTTGGCTTTTATGGCTCTCCCAGCCAAAAAGGTTCCCGACCCCTGCCATAGTAACTTAGTGTTACACTGTCAAACTGTTTACTATAAAGTCCAAAAGCCACTGATGGTGCAAGAATAGGGCACCTGTTCAGGTAAGTGCAGAGGAAATCAGATTTCCCATTAGGTACTGTAGCTTTAAGGTTGTTAATAACATCTAAGACAGGGGTCGGGAACCTATGGCTCTTTCGATGACGAGATATGGCTCGCAGACAATTTTGAGCTGACATTTTTAAACATGATTAACAAGTAATATATAATTATACTGTGTCATTTAGAGTAAAACATTTAGCAGCGGATTTTGTTTTAGTTCTCCCCTCTCCTTTCCTCCGCTCCGTCTCTGACTGTAACTGTGTGCGTGTGTGTATGTGTCTGTGCGTTTTGTGTGCGTGTCAGTGTGTGTAGGGGGCGGAGCCCTGCACTTTTCGAAACAGCAGAGGAGAAACTGCGCAAAGCAAGCAGTAGACCAGGGGTGTCAAACTCAATCACAGAGAGGGCCAACATTAAGGCATTAAGGCAAGGTATATATACATTTTTTAAAGGAATTGTATTAAATGAAGATAAATATATATATATATATATATATATATATATATATATATATATATACATATATATATCTTATACAATTTTAAAAGTATTCAAGACAGTGAATGTTAATGATTAGAGAGAAAAGGCTTAGACGTGGTAATGAGCACTAATAAGAGATTCATTTAAAGTTGTATTAGTGCATATGCAATATTAAAGAAATGACTAATTCATGATGGAGAAATGGGTAAAGGATGACAGGGCAAGATGATCAGGTGAATAAGAGGAGGAAGGAGGGGAGGGGTGATGTTCGGGAAGGACGATTAGTCAGCGACACACTGGAGGTCATTCATTATGTGAGTCTTGATTAGGAGGCACATATTTGACTAAATTAGTCATGCTGCTTTTTAGATTTCACAGCAGTCGGAGAGCAGACGAGAGAAGATCAATAATGATTCACTCACTGTCTGATCTACATATGGTTGTACAATAGACAAGACATTCTGAGTTGAACGTCTTCTCATATTCTCACCATTAGTCATGTGTGATTAAAGGACAAATCCACCCAATGACAGAATCCACAGGAGGTGACTGCCATGTGTTATAACCAGTGGTGGGCCGTCAGGGCCAGCAAGGCCTTCTCTGCTGGTCTAAACATCATCAGAATATAAATTTAATTTTTATATATTTTTTCCACAAATATGTATTAAATTATTCCTCATAGTCTATTCTCTTCATTTCATAGCTTTCCTCTTGGTTGCGCTGCTTCCAGCCTCAGATCAAGATTTGGAGGGCTGGCCTTTATGTTAGAGCTTTTATCCAATCATATTTCAGCCATAATGTGTTGCCAGGGTCCAAGAAATCTGCCCTTAGGCCTTCAGAATCAACAGTGCGGGCGCCTGTAGCTTAAAGTGAACGGAAACAAAACTGTGGTGTTGACCAATCAGATTTCGAGTTGGCGACACCGGGGCCAGCTAGCAGGCATACGATAACGTCAGTACATGCACATCTTTTGATTGGATACGCACTATTGAGAGACAGAGCTATGCAGAGCTAGCAAACTTGAACGAGCTAATTTGTGTCGATTTCTACAAGCTGTTTTTGTTCAACCCACAATGGCTGAAGGAGGACAAGAGATCAATTTGGTCGCAGATATAATTACAACGCCATTTTCAAGACAAACTTTTCAAGAAAAGATAGACATCGTGAGAAGAAAACGGCCAACCCCGACGCTAGCGAGCCTATCACAGCCGGGAAAAGGGTTTGTCCGACACTTTCAAATCACTAACTACGAGCGGTACCCCCGGCTCACAGCCTCCGAGAGGCACTGCACATTGTACTGCTGGGAATGCCTGCTATTTACAACTAAATGTTTCCTAAATATTAATATAACTTTGTTGTACTTGACTATGTTAAGGTGATACGCAGTTATACTGCGTTTCTGTCTAAATGTATAGTTTCTACAGCCATGGCGTCATAATGATGGTATTAAGAGGTGGAATAATTCAGGAAGGACTGTGTAGGACATCACTGAAGGTCTAGGTGTGAAATGCACGGCCCGCCACTGGTTATACCTGAGAAGGCTGTATTGGGTTTTTAATGGTTCATTATTATCATTATTAAGTGTACAGTTTTATATTTACAAACTCATAATGAAATGTTGCAGGGTGCATGTGCCATCCATTTGTAGCTACTAGCCAGTGTTGTTCACTTCACTGGTAATTCCTTCCTTATGTGCAGTTTAAAATAATGTATTTTTTTTAATGTTAGCCGTTTGCTTGTGGGCGTAGGTAAGCAAGTGAGTACAGAACCCCGCCTATATGACACTTCTCAAAATCTAAGATGTATGCACAATATGACCTGGCCTAAAAAAACAAACAGTGAATGGAACATGCTTTATTGACCTGGGTCTGATGCTACTGTTCTTGGTGGATTATTAAGACTTGATTACCACTTATTACTTATTACAGGTGTTATTACTCCAGTAGATGAAACCCCTTTTTTCTCCACCCACACTGTGCAGTGGAGCCACTGTGTTTCACATGTAAACTTGTATTCATACCTGCAGCAGATACTCTGAATACTGTGGGTGATGTCAATCATGGGCTACAATCATCTATCAGAGAAAGAAAACCTTTAGTTGTTCATATGTATTTTAAACAACATCACAGTTTTACAGTTAATGAGTTCATTGGGATCTCTAATGCTCATTATCTGAAGTCAAATTTCTACTCAAACTGAGTAAAGTTTGTCCCAAAGCTCCAGTACTGTATTCAACGTAACCAACATACTGAGGAAATGTTTTTTAATGAACGTATCTGTCAAGTCACAAAATGTTCATACTGAATGCAAGATATAAACTAATTTAATTTTCTACAATATCTTCATATAGTTCCGTTCAGGCACTCATAGTTAAGGTTAGGGAAACATGGTGTTCTGGTTTAATGTTAAAAAAGTCAACCTTGACATGTTTCTGTATTAATCCAACACCATTATATTTTCTTAACTAAAGTGTTTTGGTTGCCTAAACCCTAATCACAGTTTGGGGGTTTCTAAACAACATTGCTTTACCTTTGCCTTTGGTACTTAAGGCGATAAGTCGATTACTTTGATTACTGCAGTATATGTTTTTATCTTCCGGAGACTTAAAAGTAGTTATTCTTCTTGCCATCATTGCTATTGGGTTCAATTCCGGCGAAATCAGACAAAATCATGCAGGTTCAACAGAAACTCCTTCGGCTCAGACTCCAGCAGAGCCTCCAGCAGCCCACTGAGAACAGACCCAGATCTTTGCTGCTGCCTTCAACCTGTATTCGAAGCTCTGGCGGGAGGCATAGATCTCCGTACCTGGCAGCAGTGGCTCCTTCTAAGAAGAAAAATTCAAGTAATAACGTGAAAGCGTGCATGAAATTAGTTTAAAATAAGGTAAAGTAGAATTAAAAGAGGTACATCAAAGACACACCAACGGCCAACTAAAGGAACAGAATAAAGGAAAAAATGTGTCTCTTTCTAACCTTCCAATAGACCAATCAGTGTCAACATCACACTGGCCCACAAATAATATTAATTATCACATTACTATATCTTTCCTTGTATACCTCCTATTCAGGGTAATTTTATGTTTGGACCAAGAGAGTAAAAATTTAGATTTTTCATTATAAATCCCAAATTCAATCCCATATTGTAAACCTGAAATTGTCAATATTTAATATTTGCTTGAGATTTGCAAAACAATGGCATTGTATGAGCAAGTACCTGCATGGATATTTGAGTAACGTATGTGTGTCCCTTAATAATGTGTAACATATTCATCATCCACATTTTCAGGTTCATCTTTAAAACCTCTTTCCCTTACGTGTGTGTGTGTGTGTGTGTGTGTGTGTGTGTGTGTGTGTGTGTGTGTTCAGGTGGGAGGTCACACCATGCTGCCTATCCGCTGGATGCCTCCAGAGAGCATTATGTACAGAAAGTTCACCACAGAGAGTGACGTGTGGAGCTTCGGAGTCATCCTGTGGGAGATCTTCACTTACGGCAAACAGCCGTGGTTCCAGCTCGCCAATAATGAGGTACACTATCTCTTACTTGTATATAGGTATGGTATAAGTCTGCATTAAGTCATTCAGGACTTTTATTATCTACCAATAGGAACTAGATTATAGGAAAGTTCCAGTTTATTAAAATGTGGGTGTTATTTTTGTAGGTCTGGCCATCATTCATATCAGTTAGAATAATATTAACCTGTGTGATGAAGGTAAATGTTTGATTAATATAAGTATATGTAATTTGTTGTAGGATGCCTGCACTCTACTTTGGCTATTAAACATGAAAGTTTAATTAAAAAAGCAAAATTTAACATAATGTTAGATTACCTTGGGGCACCACCCTCTTTAGAGAGAAATTTGATAGCCAATTAATTCATTTAATGTCATCCCATAATCTGAAGGTTGCTACAGAGTCCTGCAGAGTTGGTGTACACTGGCAAAATACTTCACATACACATGTAGTTCATTTCTTTATAAATGAAAGATGTATTGACAACGATGAATATAGTTTTGACAGATGTTTTTTAACAGATGTGTTCATAAACAAAGTCTCTTGCCGTCCATGTGTGTGACGATCTCGGCGTCAGCCCTCAGAGACCTTTCTCTCCAGTGAAACATTTGCTGAGTGGCTTGTCACTAAAATGACAATAGTTGGTCGACCTTAAAGTCAGCTCAGTCAATCCACCTTAAGTGAGCTGGGGCCGAACTTCATTACCATTAGTGAGTATAGGGACAGTCCTGGCACTTCAGTGTGTGGGCACTTTTTGGTGGACCAGAAAGGCAGCAAGCTCAGCAGGCTGGTGGTGGTAGTTGAGTCACTAGGTATTGATTAACAAGCCTTAATCCATACTGATTCACTAAGATCTGTTTGTGCTCTGGGGAAATAAAAAGGGACTCGTAACATTGGACATTGGTGACAGAGATCAGTCTGACAAATGGATCAATTCTTTAGAGTATGAAACACACAATGTTGTATAATCCCATTTGTTCGAGGTGCCTATCCTTTGCAGTCATCATCGGTTCTGTTCTGATAACACACCCTGGTTTCTGCTGTATATTGATCCAATAACAGAAGTGATCATTCTTTGCCTGCACAGAAACGAGAAAACTAAAAGAACAAAATATTAAAGATTTCCTCATAATGCGGTCTGACTCTTTGACTCTAAATCCCCTTGTTTTTATTTCATGAGGGATATCAGGAAAGACAAGGTCTTATACCTGGATTCACCTAAGTCAGTGGTCCTTTTTTCGGGCCAGCGCCCCCCTATCAATTATCCAGATCCCTTACCGCCCCCATCAAATAAAATGATTATTCTGTTTGTATTATTATTATGATTATTATTCTTAGTATTTATTATTTAAATTACATATTGATTATATAAATTTTGTATTTAAATTCTTATATTATGTTATTATAAAAATAATCCCCAATGACCCCAACGTTCAGCGAAAATATCCACGTTTTTAAAAGGCACACAGCCTGAATCAGCAGCAGTGATTCAGATGTTAGCTCTGCTGCTACGAGCAGCCAGAGTGAAGCTGCTGCTGGTCCATGTCCCGACCAGACCGTTAGTGTTTTAACATTAATTCAGATTAGTTTTATTCATGGTGTATCCTGGGAAAAACATTCATGCTTTCATGTTTTTTTTCAAGCAGCACTTTATTGCTCAGCAAAATAAAAGTCTAAAAACACACAAAGTTGCCTGAACACTGGTCAGAATCAATTCAGAATTTGGTTTATTGCCAAGTACATTTACACATACAAGGACTTTGCTCTTTTTTCAAATCTCAGCTTTAACAACATAGCAGAGCCTATAAAACAGGGGGGGGGGGAAACCTTATTCCTATCAAGGGCCATTTCAATTTTTACAAAATCCTTCGAGGGCCATACTAATTATTGAACTCATAGCCTCTGCTAAAATGTTTAAGACACAGCCAATTAATTTCACATACACAGTTTTTCAAAAGCAGACAAGGTAATTCTTCTTGCTGTTTTTCCCCCCCAAGCAAACCAGTTTGACTCCATAATCATAATCATACAAAAGCCGTTATTTAAATAATATCAAGGGGCATGGCCGGAATGAACAATAAAAAGGCCAGGTAGTTGTCATAAAGTCATTGGTCGGGGATGGAAATAATATTATAATATATTATAAAATTTCCTTTTTAGCCACACAGAATTGTTGATCTTCTTTGACCGTAGTTTAAAAGTAAACAAAAACAAGGCCGAATTATAAGCACCTGAAAATAACTTATTTCTATTCAAGATTCAAAATGTTGTACTAAATGTCTATTTCATGTGGAATGGTTACGGTTGGTACCTGATCCACTTAATCATATCAGTATCTGCGCATCACTAATATCATATCATCTACCACAGTCTCCTTCACTCCAGACACATCCTGATCTGCTTCTGCCACCACCTTCACATTTGGAACGATAGCATAGGCACACAACTCAACTCCAATCCATAATATTACTATTACTTTACATTACATTTTATTTAGCTGATGCTTTTGTCCAAAGCGACTTACAATCAGTGCAAACAACCATGAGAACCCTAACTCAGAACAGCAAGAATCTTGCAAGTACATGAGCTTCAAATAGGCCAAACCATTGTAGGTGCTACATACAGAAGTGAGAATAATTTGTTTTAGTTCCACCATTTTGGAGCCATGATATCAAACAGGCGGTTTTATTTGAGTGGTATCTGGGTCCCACTCACAATGAGGGAGCAGCGAGCCGATTAGCCGATGCAGAGCGAAGTGAACGAGCTAGGGTGTATGGTTCGACCATGGCCTTGATGTAGGAAGGGGCTGATCCATTCACAGCATGGTAGGCCAGCATCAGAGTCTTGAAGCAGATTTGGGATGTCACTGGTAGCCAATGAAGGGAGAGGTGTAGTGTGGGAGAACTTGGGTTAAAGACCAGTCGGGCTGCTGCATTCTAGATGAGCTGTAGAGGTCGGATGGCACATGTAGGCAGTCCAGCGAGGAGGGAGTTGCAGTAGTCAGTGAGATGATAAGAGCCTGGACAAGAATCTGTGTTGCCTTCTGGGTCAGTAGGGGACGTATCCTCCTGATGTTGTAGTTTTAATATAAAACAAAGTGATCAGAGATGTGAAGCAGGTTTCAGATAAGTTTGAGGTAGAGCAGTGTCTGGTCAATATGAGAAGGAGGTGGATGCCAGCTTTGTGAGTAGGTGGTGATGGAGACAGTGCGAGAGAAAAGAGGACAGCATGAGCAGTAAGTCGGTAGACTTCCCGGACTGGATGTTGAAGTCACCGAGAAGTACGAGGGGAGGGCCATTTTCAGGGATGTTAGATAAGAGAATGTCCAATTATTTCAAAAACTCCCTCAAAGGACCTGGAGGACGATAGTGAACAACAATGTTTAATTTTATCGGATTAGTTACAGTAACAGCGTGAAATTCAGGAGACGAAGGAGTGAAGTGTGGCAATGGGTAGAGAGATAAACTCCATTTGTTGGAGATCAGTAGACCAGTGCCGTTTTGTAACAGATTCATCCATGCTCCTCCTTACAGCCATTCTGTACAGTCATCTGCAGAATGTTGAATTTGTAGTTTCTGCTAATCTGCCCTTTGAATAAACAAATGTGATTAATGTCTGAGAGTCTGTTAACCATAAAGAGAGAAGGAAAAGCTTTTCACAGTTCACCAGTGTCTATTATACCTCATGTCTCTTTAATATTATATAGTTTTGACAAAGAATCTGACTATAATGCAACATTTGGATTATTATGACTTTAAATGCAATAACAGTTTAAGTTGTATTTCTATTCTTACACTCAGTACCTGGTCAAACAGTCTGAGAGAAGATATTTTCATGTGGAAAGTGTCAGTGAGGTTTTTTAATGCAGTGGAAAACAAAGAGGAAATGAAGCTCTTGCAAGAAGTGCTGACTATGAGGAAAGAATAATAGATCCTCTATGACAGCAGGGAGCAACAGAAGACTGAGCGAGTCTCACAGAATGATACAGTGAGTTTACTGCACTCAACGCCATTTTACTGTACCCTCATTGAGATAATGTAATTGTTAATAAATATAATGGATGAATATAAGTGCAACAGCAACCACACTGTCTATTTAGTGCTGTAAACCAACCGTGGATAGGACTATGGATTCTAGAGCTAAATAACTTTGTTAACCCTCTGAGGAAGAGAAACACGGCGGCACTTTTACACCATGTTTACTCGATGTTTCTATCTTTGCCATAATACAGCCCAGACATATGGCTGAGATATTACCGCTTCCATGTCCTTTTTCTCACAAGATCGTACATGACGCATACAGCGAGCTGGAAGGCAGAGAAAAGAGAGTCACTGCCTCTTACCGTGTGTAATTGAGTGCGTTTCCGTCTCCATGTTGTGTGAAACTAGGAAACCCAGGAAATCACGAAGGACAAAATATTTATAACAGTTGTAATGCTCATTTTGAATTTGCACACATCCCATGAAGCTTGATATGTAGTATGAAGTCCTTATTTAGTCTTTTTTTTTATCTCACTCCCTCTATGATGAAAGTAGAGAGACAGAAAATACTTTTACTTTCACACTACTTTTGTGAACCTAATATTTTGGTAAACCTATTTCAAGAACCAAAATAATGTGTCCACATGAGTAAAGATATGTTTTCACAAGAGATTTCAATCATTTCTAATTCAGCATTTTAGCTTTAGGGCAACGTGATCTCTTTACTTCTGGACAAATGGAAGCCTCAGTCTAGATAAATGCCCTTAGACCTCATAATGACCTTTTTGGTTTTGGGGAAGTATGAACATGCTGTAAACATACTGTAAAATAAAAATAAACTTGTAAACTGAACCCAGGTTATTAGCAAAAAACAGAAATGCAGATAGCCCAGCGTCCCTTTCCTTAGTGTTACCTCGGGGGGTCAGATCCAGCTTGTGTCCAGATGGCTAGCCACTTTTGAAGCCCTATCGGCCTTTTTGGTAAAGCGGATGTCTCTCCTCTTCCTCTCTCCCTCGATGCCCAAATGTCTAAAGGCTCTGAAGTTTCCATATTAGAACAGGCTCCAAAATTATGATTTGGAATCATTGAGAATTTTTAATTTAAATTCTGCTGATAAATTCCAAAAGGACACGAGTTTAGCTGTGCCCCATGGACCACAGGTTTTCTCTTCTGCTTCGTCTCACCAACAGCTGTTTGCTGTCGGCACACCCACCTCTCTCTCTTATTCGCTAAAAATCAGCTGCCGTCGCCATAGCAATAGTTTTCATGCTTCATACACCGAGGCTGATTGAACAGATTTATGCAACTCAAAAATAATTTTACCGTATTTTCCCCTTCACCTGGTTTGATGGCTATGGCTCCCTAACAAATTCTTAAGTGGAGGTACCACCAAAAATCCCTCCCCTTCAGTCCAACATGCTCACTAAGCTCTTTAAATGCCAAAACACACTATCCTTAAACATGTCTCCAATCTTATTTAAAAAGGTTTAAATAGCTACATTGTTTTTATGTATGCCTGGATGTCAGTGTTTCTGGACATGCTGGTCTTCGAGCATCAATACGTTTGAACTCTCCAGAAATATAGCAGGCAAATATAAACTACTTCTTATATCTGTGTGACGTGTCCAGTGTGTGCGACTTATATCAATGCCTGCCTGTCAAATGATGCAGTACTCTGTGAAACAGACAATGTGTGTTGCACTTTACATGTAATGTATAAATGAACAAGGGAATATGTTATGTCTTTTTTAACAGTGTGTCTCTCTGTCCTCCCAGGTGATAGAGTGCATTACTCAGGGCAGGGTACTGGAGCGCGCCAGGCTCTGTCCCAAGGAAGTCTACGATATGATGCTGGGTTGCTGGCAGAGGGAGCCACAACAGCGCCTCAACATTAAAGACATTCAGAAAATGCTGTTTACTATGATGAAAGCCACACCGGTCTATCTGGACATACTGGGATAGGAATTGATACGAGGGGAAAGAAACTGGATGTATTTAAGTTTGGACTAGATCTTCACTGGAATAGAAATAAGTACACTGCATCGGAAAGAAATGAATTGCCTTGGAGCGGAAGCCTGGCCTGGACTCACAGCAGTCTGTAATGGAAACATGAGATTTGGGATTAGGAATGGACTGTACCTTGCACCCAACTGTCTGGCATATAAGGATTGGAATGGACAAACTAAAGTGGAATAGTTAACTAGATTGAAATGAACTGGATTACATTGCATTGCATCAAATAATAATCAAAGGAAATGTCTTGTACCTTACCTAAATGGTTGGGTCTGGGCTTGTTAGGTCCAGTCTTGCTCCTTTTCAAATGAACTCATAGCTAAAAGACTTGACTATGAAGATTGGATTGCATCAAACTGGACTGAACTCGATTAACCTGATTGTACTGGTCTAGTACGGTTTGGTTATCCTAATCATTTAGGTACCATCATTTCCTAGCGTATGCTATCAGTGCAGCTTTGGTTCTATCTTGATGAAGCCTGACCTGGCCTGGTAGAATATGGCTCAGTTTGGCTATATTTCAAATAACCTGTCCTAGATTATATTGACCTCACCCTAATGGGTTTTTATCTTTGTCCCTTGGTATGTGAGGCATGGGTTGGTTTGACTCAATTTAGTTTGGTTTCACAAACCCTAAGTTAGAGCAATCATAATTGCTAAGCCTTATTTGGCTTGTACTTTTGCCCGGTACTCACACAGTAAATCATCCTCGACTTCCACTGTGTAATATAGAAGTTCAGAAGGAGAACCTGCATACATACAAATGTGGATGCTTATGTGTTCCAGGATATCTTAGACAGGTTTGACTATTTGCCTATAATTGTACATGCCTTGGGCTTGGCCAGATTGCACTCAACGCCCCTCATGTAGAACTTGAAAGTGTGTATGGTAAACATTCTGGAGAATCTTCATGACACTCCACTGTTTTAATGTGTTAACAGGTCTGTTCAGTAAATCTGTTAGGGTTACAATTATATGTAATGACGTACTTAGTGCGAGACAGTTGTCTGCTTCTGACGAACATTTTTCAGATTTCATTTTTCAACACTGTTCATTGAAACATTGAGGAAATAGGTCAACAAGAAAGGACACTGCGCATAAATCCAACATGTCACAGCAGCTACTGTGTTCTTAAGTGGTAGTCCAATGTCAACACGCTTCAATCTTTCATCTCCAAAGCCTTCAAAGATAGTCCTTCTAGTCCTGGACACTTGTTACCCCACTGAGCGGTTCACTTCTGCAAGAGCCCAACCAGACCTTCCAATCCTGAGCCTGGAAGTGTGGCCTGAGTGACTGTCTGTCGCCATAGAGATGGACCTAAGTGCCTCCTACTTCTTTCTAAATACTGGGAACTAAAAAAAAAAGTAGTCTTTCAAAATAAGAGCACTTTTACATTTTGTTTACCTGCTTAAAAAAATGTACACTTGCTGTAAACCTTTCTTGTTTTTCTTACAAACTTTCAGCACTCTATGTATTGAAAAAAAACAAAACTCAAAAACAGAATAAGATTTATGAAAATTATGAAGAAAAAGATTTACCCCTGGAGGACAAAGCAAAAATGAATTTAAAAAAAGCTTTTTTGTACCCTTTGCAGCTTGACAAGAATGTTGAACAACCCAAGGTGAAGTTACATGTTCTGTTTTTTAAAAAGAATACATACTCTATATATTTTTTATTTATTTTTATTTTAAATCAAAGAGTGGACCTCTGCCATGCTCCAAAGCCATTGGAATATTCTGCCACTGGGTAGGAAAGAACTGATCACCACTAAAAGACAAACACTTGGCTGGAATTAAGCTTTCAAGAATTACTTAAAATAAGTATTTTTGTGCAGTGTAACATCCCTGGATCCACTCTGACGTCATCGAGCTACAACAGCTGTATGGCAACAGAAAGCCTGAACTTAAAGGATAACGAAGGAGGTACCGGTCAATGAACAAAATCTTTTTTTAAATAATGTATATACTGTAAATCTCTATGTCTTGAGACATGTTAACTTATTTCCTTTCCTCGAGTTTGATTATTTTTAGCTTCTTGATGTGTTGTTACATGGTTCAGTGAAAGCCAATAGATATTTTGATAATCTTTCTTTCTAGTTGTAGTTTCTGTTATTATTTACTTCATCTAGTCATACAATGTCTTTTCAACATTTAACAAGATTTTAACTAAAGTTACATTTTAATCATTTCATCGTTTTTTTAGTTGTTCATTTGATTGTAATGTATAAGTCAGGACAGTAGAGGAAAGATGTAAAGTTAATTGGCCATTGTTTTATTAACCTACTCAGAGTGCAAGTATTGTTCTAGGGTCAGGGATTTTCTTTACCAGTTCCTAACCCTAACCCTAACCAGTCAAATACATCATTAACAATGGGATTTACTTTTGTTTGCCATTCACCATTCTGAGTCAGATAAAAAAGATTGGTGTCCACCAATGGTGTGTTAAGCCTATTTCGGATCAAGAGTGGAATTAGGGGAAAACTGCTAGCATAGCTTCCACAAAAGACACAAATAAATTGATCTTCAAACTTTTCTGAATCCATCTACAAGCTAGCAACATTTCCCACAATTTTGAACTGTTTTAATTATCAATTTTATAAAACATAAAACATAAACATATTTTATTTTGACCATTTTGGGACCCTTTCTTTCTTTCTTTCTTTCTTTCTTTCTTTCTACCTTGTTATTTGTTTTACACTGTACATTGTTCATTTTTAACCATTTTGTTTTGCAACACTGGTTTGCGATTAATTATGATCAGAAAAACACTTTTACTCTGAGAGGCTTAATAAAAACGTGTTTGCAGCTCTGCGAGATACTTCTGATATATTGTATATAGTTAGCCTGACTCACTCAACTGAACGTCCAGTTATCTGTCTCCATCATAACTTACTCATTAGATTTTCCCATACAGGTGACTGAGAAACATTTCCGGACAAGGCCATTGGTCCAATTTCACCAGGAATGACAAATCAGGGTATGTGGTTGTTAGCTAAACATGATCTATAGGTTTGATATTCTGACAAAAGCAAAACATTTTGGGTCAGTGAGCAAAGACTGAGTTTAGCATTGGGTCACTGAGCCCATAACAATCAGTAAAAATTGTATCTGTCTTTACTCAATGACTCAAAAGGCAGCGCTCTGTCCATTAGCTTGACACACAAAACCCATACTAAACTGTAGATCAGTCAACTTAAAAGTAAAATGCAGCATTATTGTCCTAAAGTATAGCCATAACTGTATTAATGTGCCATCTGTGTAAAGGTAAATAACGGGTCACAAGGCCACAGGGGGAAAACACTAAGAAAGGTTTAATGGTCTGATAGCTGTCAGATATCTAGTATGCCACTGTCATACTAATTAGTGTACTGTTGTTTAACTGTCATGTATTTAAAGTTGTTGTCTAAGAACTAGTTTCTCAAAAGCACCTATGTGCTAAAATAATTTAACTTTAGATTTTGACCTGGCATTAAAGTTGTAATTGAGGGTGCCCCGGAAGCTCACCTGGTAGACTGGGCGGCCCATGTACTGAGGCTGAGTTCTTACTGCAGCTGTTTCAGTTTGAGTCCGACTTGCGGTCTTTTGCTGCATGTCATCCCCTCTTTCTCCCCCTCCCTACAGTTGTCTTTACGGCTGTCCTATCAATTAAAGGCAAAAGGCCCCGAAAAAAATAATCCTTAAAGTTGTAAAAGAGATAAAAATGTATCAAAATTGAACAGATGCAAACACCCGTGCTGCCTGGGGAGATAGTATGCGTACATCAGATTCCAATGCTTTTGTGTGCGGCCTTGGGTTGTTATTATAAAATTACATATTCATGTAAAAAATAACAACCCCAATGTCAGGATAAAATAGGGCCAAAGTTATCTTACAGCTTGTGTCAAACCTCGATGAACTTTTCCAGCCTATCTTTCTTAGCCCTTTCAAGAACTACTGTATGATACCATTACTAGTATAATTGTAAGTGGTTGTTTTCTGCTTAAACTGTAACCATGTTAAATGGCTATATTCCACAAGTATGAATATATTTATGAAGATGGAATTTTAGCAGGCACAGGAAACTTGTGTAAGCTACTGCAGCTCTTCGGTCCTATGTGCAACAACTCACAGCTTATTGTCTTTCACATTGCTGAAAAAGTCTGTTGGAACAGATTAGAATGTAAAAAGACAAATGTGGTGGATCAGTGGCATATTTGGTACATTACATCTTTCACGCACTGTGATTTTCTTTTCTGAATGTCCTCCAGGAAGTCAGGTTTTACCAATTAGGTCTACTTGGTGCTCGGTAGGAGCCGTCATTTGTAGCATCGTATGGCGCTACATTCTAGCCCCAACATTCAAACCATAATCATTATATTTCCCCAACCTTAACCACATAAGCATTGCCATGTGAAAGCATAATCATTTCAAAAACCTTGGCACTGAAAGTTACAAAGTGTTGGAATTGAAAGGTATCCAGGTTCGATCAATAGCAACATTCAGACTTTAAATGAGGCAGTCAGGCCAGGAACAACCAGCATGAGTCATGCTGTCCAGTTTTTCTGATTTCTCCTGTTTACAGAAGTTGAGATATGTTCGGCCGCTCAGGACACTTTTTTAAACCACTATAGGCATGCTGTGTCAGTATATGTAAGCTTCCTGGAGGACAAAATCTGTGTGCAAAACCCTTCAAACTCTCAAATAGTCGAGACAGACTCATCACGCTGCTAAATGTATCCTGTACAATCACAGCTTTAAGCTTGCATTGAGAGTCTTAGTTGTATACTTCACTTATTCTAATGGCTTTAGGGTGAGGATAAATAGTTTATTTTTCCATCTGTTGGCTCATTACATCACATTTACACTATTATGTTTTTCCAGGAGCAATGTTCTTTCTCTCTTTTCCATGCTATTTATTCAATCTGACTTGCTCAAGTTGTCCTTCTTCCCCCTCTTTCTCTCAAGCATCATGTTTCCCATAAAAAGTATTTAAGCTGAATATGTTAAAGCCATCATTACTCAATAATAAGTCAGTGTCTTTCTCTGCTGCTCTCTCTCTGGGTAACGTGTTGTATATCTGTCTCCATATTATCATTTATAACTATGTATTAGAATAATTTGACAACTTGTACAATGTCTTTTTAAAAAGCTGAGATGTAGTGAACTTTTAAGGTGGCTCTGTGTATGATTCCGACTCATTAAAAGTTACTTCATCTTAGAATAGTTGTGTCTTCTTGTTTGTCTTTCTTTGTCTTTTCTTCAACCACCACTTCTCTAGGAGAAGTAAGAGAATGTCTTCATTTTCATACAGAACCACTTTAATTAGATCTATCAATTATTGATTATACTAAAGTAAAAAAAACCAGCTGCGTTAAAGATTGTCGATGGGTACAGAGCCGAGAACAGGCAGAGTAGCCTTTTCATCGAATCTGGCTCTCTTCACCTTGAATTCAGCGAGCATTGTGTTCTTGTATTTCCCATCTCCATGCAGCTTTATTAAGTGTTCCTTTAGTTTTGCCGGTGCTAGACTAGAATTGCTCAACTTGGCATTGCAAATCAGGCATTGAGAACGCTGACTTCCATCACGTTCCTTTATACACGTGAATCCATATTGTACGTATTCGTCCACCCACTTTCTTTTTTTGCTCGACATAGTTAGTATGAAGGGATTGAAACGTGTCATCGGCGACACGTTGCACAAGTGAAATTTTGGATTACCGTAACTACATCATGGTTTGCGCTATTCAATGGTTTCTGAAAGCTGAGACTCTGCGCTTTACAGCAAATATTGATTCATTACGGTAACTTCACTTACGACTCTCCCGGAAGCCCGCGAAACAGCGCCTTTGTTTTGAGCGAATACACACAGTGCTGGAGAAACAGACAACACAGCGGAGAAATAGAGCCGGAAAACAGCGGATTTAATTCAAATGGAAGCGGTATTTTTACTAAGTAACTAAATATTTGTAATCTAGACCCCTGCCGAACCCCTGAGAGTGACTCATCGAACCCCTGGGGTTTGATCGATCCCACCTTAAGAACCACTGAACTAGAGCATTGCGCTCACAGACTGCAGGGTTACTTGTAGTTCCTAGCGCAGGGGTCGGGAACCTTTTTGGCATGGAGAGCCATAAAAGCCAAATATTTTTTTAGATGTATATGTATTTCCTTGAGAGCCATATATTTAATAAAATTGAGTTTTAAGTATATCACGTCTCCGAGTACTAAAAGCGCTATCAGTGTTTCCCCTACCATTGTCTGTAACCCCCCACGGAACCCCGCTTATGTTATTTATCTAATTTATGTGCACGTTTCCGTGTCTACTGAACTGGTGTCAAACTCAAGGCCACAATTATATCCGGCCGTGAGAAAATATCATGTCTATCATAACTGGCCCCCTGGTTTTGGTCATTAAATCAATGCATGGCACAACCACGGGAAAATACATATTTGAGGAAGTATCTAAATGTGTTAGAAATTAAACTGCCCCGGGACAAACTGACGGGTCTGACGACAGACAGAGCCTGCGATGTGATGAAAAGAGCACCAGGATGCTCTGGAGATGGAACATGTAATAAGCACCGTAACACAGACAGGAAACTTTATAAGAGTCAATGTAAGTCTTTTCCTGAGGAGATACATTCTGAACATGGCGGTGCGATGGCTCACCACAGATCTCTGGGACGAAAAGTGTGGATGTGAGCTGGACTGTTTGTGCGACATAACGAAGCATCTCACTGTTAAACCTGCAGCTTCAGGGCCGTGTGATCACGGACATGTATGATGCAGTGAGAGCTTTCCAAGCCGAGCTGCCTGTGGGAGACTCTGATGCAGCAGGAAACTTTGGTCACTACGTGTTTCCAAACACTGACAAACATCTCCACCGCTGTGTTCCCGACTGCGCATGAACTGCTCAGCAATCCGTTTGCAGTTGACGTGGAAACAGCACATGTGAATATCCAAATGGAGCTGGTTGACCTCCAGTGTAACGACACACTCAAAGCAAAGTGTGACTCTGTGAGCGATGCAGTTTCCAAGCTTCACCCCCGAAACAATGCCTTAATGTTGGCCCTCTCTGTGATGGAGTTTGACACCGCTGGTGTACTGCTTGCTTTGCGCAGTTTCTCCTCTGCTGTTTCGCAAAGTGCAGGGCTCCGCCCCCTACACACACTGACACGCACACAAAACGCACAGACACATACACACACGCACAGTTACAGTCAGAGACGGAGCGGAGGAAAGGAGAGGGGAGAACTAAAACAAAATCCGCTGCTAAATGTTTTACTCTAAATGACACAGTATAATTATATATTACTTGTTAATCATGTTTAAAAATGTCAGCTCAAAATTGTCTGCGAGCCATATCTCGTCATCGAAAGAGCCATATATGGCTCGCGAGCCATAGGTTCCCGACCCCTGTCCTAGAGTCTCTAAGAGTACAATGGGAGCCAGAGCCTTCAGCTATCAAGCTCCTCTCCAGTGGAACCAGCTTCCAGTTTGTGTTCGGGAGGCAGACACACCGGGAAGCCTTTTTGACATTTTCCTGGATTCATCCATACTTTCTCTTTTTTCAACACAACATAATTTCTGTCAAATGTTGTATTTGTACTATGTTGTTTATCCTGTACACACGACATCTATTGCACGTCTGTCCGTCCTGGGAGAGGGATCCCTCCTCAGTTGCTCTCCCTGAGGTTTCTTCCATTTTTCCCCCATTAATTTTGGGGTTCTTCTTAACCCGGCACCATTATCATACACGTTACCATCTCACAATAATCTGTCAATTCAACTTTATATATATTGACACACACAAGGACTCAAAGCTCTCGCTTCATATGTTTTTTGTCTTCCACACACGCTTGTGCACACGTACACAGAGCACGTAGAGACGGTCAGACATTCTTTCACACACACACACACACACACACACACACATACACACACACACACACACACTCCAAAATCCGTCAACCTTTACAAGCTATTGATATGGTCATTTTGTTTATAGTTATTAATTTGATTAATAATCAGATTTCCTAATTCATTGTTTAGTATATTTTATGAGACCACAGTAACCAGCTATATAGTTCAGAGATTATGATGAGGAGATGGCGCCCCCATTGAGGTGACTTAATGTCAATTAAGTCATAATAATTAATATCATTTGTAATTATATTAAATACAATAATGAATCATTATGAGCTAATACTTAATTGTAGTGCTAGTTATTATCAACCCTTATTTATGATGTTATGAATATTAATAGTTTCATTAATATTAATTATCATTAATATTAGTTAATAACCAGATTTGGTCACACCAGAACCCCGGCACAATGGTGACACCGGCATGAGGTGTAGCAATGTTCAACAATAGTATTAGCTATATGTATGATGTGTTCACTTGGCTATTAAAGGTTTTGTTCCTGTATGCTATTTCTTCATTAAATTAAGTTCTGATAATTCTTGAGGTGATAAATCAACTTTGTAGATTGGAAGTCACAGCACAGGTGACGGCAATGCTAATATGAAGTATTACCTATTATCTATTATCCATTGCCTATTACCGTTTGTATTACGTTATGATTACAAAACAGCGGAGGTTTCCTGTGTTTTATACACAACTGCAGTAAAAACAGCAATGAATAGAATTGTCCCAAAACTAGGGAGGACACGAGAACCGTTACTTTGGTATCAAGTCGATGCCAAAATTATGAAAACATGACGGTACTGCTTTTTCTACAGTACCACAGGTATTGTAGGTAACATAAGTACCATATGTAAGACATTTCAATTTAGATTCTGCTTATCGGTTGCTAAAGCACACGAGTCAGGCCGTGTGCCATAGACCGCAGCTTTTCTCGTCTGCTCCCGCTATCCCTGAGCTGCATCCACATCTCTCACACATCGCTCCGCACACAATACACACACTTGACTTTTTATCATAAAGTATTCAGTAAACTGACTTTGGATGCATCCAGGAGACACAGCTTATTTATTCCTAATAATGCTACATTGTGAACAACACAAATCTGTGTTACTACCGGTATTGTAGGTAATATTAAGGTGCATTCAAGCTATAATAAGTAAAAATGTGTATTGGTTCAAATGTTATCTTGTAGACTTTGGCGAGAGACACTTATTCAAGTTTACAGATGTTTAAAGAAGATGTTTTCACGGCAATATAAAATAGATATTAGAGAGGGAATTATGATCTGTTGAACTATCGACTGCTACATTTCTGGTATTGTGACATCCCTACCCCAAACACCTCCAAAACACATTATCTAAAGATACAGTATATTTACTCTGGATGGCCTAACCCTGGCATGCAGCACCACCTTAAGGATTTACAGTTATCTCAACTCCTACATAAAACATACTTGTAGGACTGCCTTCTTTCATTTACGTAACATTGCAAAAATATAAACAATGCATAAAAACTAATTCATGCATTTTTTACTTTTAGCCTGGATTATTGTAATTCCTTATTATGAGACCGAATTCCGAATTAGACTCTCAAATTGATCCAGAATGCTGCGGCACGTGTATTGACAAGAACTAGGTAACAGGATCATATTACTCCTGTATTAGCTGCTCTGCACTGGCTCCTGGTAAAATACACAATATAATTTAAAATCCTTCTCCTGACCTGCAAAGCGAATAACGGTCAGTCACAATCTTATTTTAAAGATCTCATAGTACCTTATAACCCAACTAGAGCATTGCAGTCCCAGAATATAGTGTTACTTGTGGTTCCTTGAGTCTTTAAAGGTACGATGGGAGCCAGAGCCTTCAGCTATCAAGCTCCTCTCCTGTGGAAACCAGCTCCCAGTTTGTGTTCGGGAGGCAGACACACTCTCCACTATTACTATTTGTCATATTCATATTAGTGGTTTGCCTTCCCTTGACCTCCAACATTATCCTGACTTATAATCATACGTTTGGTGAGTGGCCAAAGGGATCTCCTGGCACCATCTCTTGACCTCCTACTTCTTCCATTTCCAGCAATGAGCCCTGCTGTTCTACCAGTACAGTGAACCTTGACTGAAGAGTGTCAGTGCAGCTGTCTTTAAACTGTTTTAACTAAGTTTAACAAGACATTTATTTGTCATCACTTGCTAAATTTTTCTCCTGTCACTCTTCTCTCAAACTCACAGAAAAGCCACAGCACAGCTGCAACTTTGCCAGAGGCATACAGTGATTGGCTCTGCTACACAGCATCATCTGCATAATCACAGGCCTGTCACACATGCTAAACAGCCCCTCTGACAGATGAAATGTGGGCTGTAGATGTGTGTCTACCTTGGCTTCCATTCACATGATGATAAAACACTAGGTATCAAAAACAACATTATCATTAGTGACATGAGGTTATAGCTCATTTTTATGAAAGTGAACCATATTGATATATTCACCTGTTTATGAACTATATAAAAATCATTAAAATTATGTAAATTAATTAGTTTGTGGGGGAACATTATGAGATTAAATGTACCATTAAACTATACTGTGCCCAGCCACATGCTTAGGTTCCTAAAGACTCCTCTTCAGTCTTCAGCTTTAAGGAGACAGTGGAGCTCAGGATCAACGGGAACATGTTATGGTCATCCAGCAGTGCCACTGCAGATCAGCTCGACAATGAGGGAACATTGAGCATATGCAACAAACATGCACATGCGGTCCATTTACAATTTATGAAGCTAATGGCAGGGCTCTAGTGATGGCCACAGTTTTGATCCAGCAGAGCAAAATATAACTTTAAAACCATTTGCTATAAATGGTGGATTCCTTGATGCAAGTGTCACAACTTGGACCTCTTCAAATATATTTACTAAAATCTGTTTTCTTTGTTGTCTTCGCATAGTTTCTCTACTCTTTTCTTAATATTATTACATTAATAACTGGTTGACCAGCAGCATCATGGATATTCATTTTTCGGTAGATGGTAAATTAATACATTGTAATTTGTCTTGAGTTATATTTAGTTTTTCTTCATTTTATAATGCTTCTGATGAGATATTGATATTCCCAGCAGCCTCATCTGTTTCCTCTGTCATCAGAATCAGAATCATTTTTATTGCCATGTAGATTTTGCTACAAGGAATTTGCTCTGGTGAATTTTGTGCGTAAATATAAAAAATTAACAATTAACAATATATATATAAAATATAAACAGTAGAGACAATGTACAACACACAAGGACAGCCGGCTGGGCATTACGTTAATGTAACGTGTAGAGGGGGGGAGGGGGAATCAGTGTCAGTAAGGGTAACTGGCCTTGTTGATGTTCATATGGCATGAGGTTTTGGTCCTGATGGACCACAGCCTCCTGCCGGATGGGAGTGAGTTAAAAAGTCTGTATCCAGGGTGGGAACGGTCTGCTGCAATCTTACCTGCACGCTTCAGGGGTCCTAGAGGCGTACAGGTCCCGGAGGGATGGCAGATTGCATCTAATCACCTTCTCCGCAGAGCGAATGAAATGCTGCAGTCTGACATTGTCCCGGTCAGTGGCAGCAGCGTACCAGATGGTGATGGAGGAGGTGAGGATGGACTCGATGATGGCAGTGTAGAAGTGCACCGTCATCGTCTTTGGCAGGTTGAATTTCCTCAGCTGCCGCAGGAAGTACATCCTCTGCTGTGCATTTTATATGAGCTGATGTTCAGCTCCCACTTCAGGTCCTAGGTGATGATGGTGCCCAGGAAGCATAAGGACTCCACAGTGTCAACAGGGGAGTCACATATGGTGATTGGGGCAGGTCATTATGGTGTTTACAGTTTCTGCATTAAGTTACCCGCTGGCTAACTTGGTAAATTGTTAGCCTTTGTGGCTTCTAGACGCCGACATGCCTTAGAGTTCTCACAACTAAACCACTTGAATGCCAAGCATATCATGTACACGACTGCCCATGTCGTAATCACAAGCTCACAAGTTCCGTTGGAAGGCAGCACCGGTAAGGCATGATAGTGGCTGTGTCCGAAATCCCTCCCTTGATCACTCATCCACTATTCCCAATATTATTACTCTATAGTAAGCAGTAGTATTGTGGGACTGGACGTGGACAGTAGTCTACATGCCATAGACATTTTTTATCGCAATTTATAGAGCATAATTCACAATCATTTGGACACTCAAGTAAAATGGTGGACAGTAAGTGCACTCTTTAGTCAATAGGAAGTGTTGACCGTGAGGCGGCAGGCACAATACCAGGATGTTGATATTGAAGAAGCTACTATCAATGGAATTCAGCCACTATTCATTTTATAATTTACACCTGTGATTTTCCTACTACAGTATAACATGCCATACGTTCTGTGAAAAAGGCCTATTGACAACCAAAAGTAGCCCAGGCAACCAAAGTATTAAATTAGTTTCCTCCACAAGAAGAATTTTCCTCTCGTGTCCACGGCCTAGGACATGTTGGTGGATATATTAGGCTATGTTAACATTAGAAGCCCACATCCATGTCCCAAATCCTTTGCTAATCCTTTGCTAATGTGACACAGTTGTAGTGTGAACACAAAAACCTAATCATTAAAAAATCTAATTTGAAGTCAGTTTTGGGCCACTGTCATACATATGTGCCCCACTTCCTTGCATTATATAGGCCAAGAGGAGAAACAGCTAATGTAATATCCAAACGTGTTGCCACAAATCACACTTGAAACTACTTATATATAGCAATTTTTGTCCAGTGTTCAGATGCATGCTGTCGTCCAAGAATACAAACGCAGTGATCACTGTCTAACATGTATTCACTGAACTTGTCATGTTGTATTGTTCCTTTCACATGGTTCACTACTTTTCATGCTATTATCACATTGAAAGCTTAGTTTGCAGAGTATCCAACATAAGTGCATATTTGACCCAAGTGTCTTCACCTCAATGAGTTTTCCTAATTAACAGAAATGTTGCAGCTGTGTGTGTAGTCTGAAGCCACTGTGTCACCGTATTCCTGCAGGGAGTAATGCAGCATGAGACCCTGGGTTAATAAAAAGAGTGCTGACTTCTTTTTCGTTGTGGCCACAGAGGATTTCCAAACACACATCTCATGTTCACTCTCCCTCGGTCATGGACATCACTGGTGATGACATCACTGAAATCGTGAAGGTTAGATTAATCACACAAATCTTGTCTCTAATAAATATTACAGTCGGTGTGTTGTGGAGGAAAAATGTACATTAAAAAAAGCATCTAGAGAAACCTGTCACAGTGTTGCTTTCTGTCCCTTCTCTCCAACCACATTACCTATTGCCATTTAACATCCATCCACCAGATGCCCTTGGACTCTCTCCTTTCCCCATCCTCCTCCTGAGCATTATTTTAATGATACCTTTGCCCACCCGAAAGCTATTTCTATAATAAATCACTGAAGTCATCCTGCTGCCTCCTCAGTCTGCGTTTGGTTCTCATCCCTGTTCTCCTGCATTACCAGCCAGTGACAAAAAACAGTTTATACTTTTAAGGAATGTTTTATCAGTTGTGAAATGTGATTTATTTTTTAGTTTTTTTCATGTACATTTTAAAAATGCTATTTCCCATACTTAAAGGTATAATATGCAGCATTCTCCTAAAAAACAATGTTTTATCGGGTGTACAGTGTTTAGTTGTATTTGGGTGTTAGGGGTGTGTGTGCGGTCGCGCAGTGTCTTGCTAGTCGGTTTGCAAAAACAAACAATAAGTGTTGGTACTGATCTAACCTAACTGACACGGAAACACGGGATAAAAATGACCCTGTGTTTCTGTGTTTCTTGTGTTCAGTGGAGGACTACAGCCTGGCTGTGGAACAGGTTGTGGGTCACAGCAGTATCAAATAATCTGCTAGGATGAGAAGCGCTGTGATCATGTTTATTGAGGAAAAGGCGAACAAGGTGGTGGAGTATTGTTAATGATTCCGGTCTGGTCTGCCTTCAGCCACACCGGCAAAAACGATGACTCTCTCTAATGTTCCCTCGTTCATTAGAGATGGAGTACTCAAATGGGAGTTATCCAGACATGGTAAAATAGTGCCTCCGATTAGAAAAAGTCAGGCTGCAAGTCTCATTTAAAACATGTGGTGTCTCACAGGAGACAGCAATGAGGAGCTAAACTTAGCTTTTAAACTGAGGATTGACGACTTTGACTATGTGCAGCAAAGAGAGGGATGAGCTAACTGACCAAGAGGTATGTTGATTGAAAACAATGATAATGATGTTTTTTAAAAGGAGTGTCATGCAGGTTTTATCTTTTGTTTGCTTTTATTTCTCTCTCCATGAGTCAGTTAAAAATCAGCACGCTGAACATTAACGGAGTGAGAGATGCAGTTAAAAGATCTCAGCTGTATGAGCTGATGAAAGTAAAAAGAAAACGACATGCTGTTTGAGCAGGATACCCATAGTGACAGTGTGAATGAGTGTGACTGGAAGAGAGAATGGGGTGGGGGGTTGTTGAGCCAAAAGAGTACAACCAGTGGGGGGGGGGGGGGGTCATCCTCTTCTCCATCACCTTTCCCCCAAAGAGCTGGTGGTGGAGGGCAGGCTTTTTGTAGTGAAAGCAACTTTTGATCATTATAGTATAGTTTTAATGAATGTGTAAGCTCTCACTATTGGACACGAAATAGTTCAATTTTTACACATTTGAAATAGTGTTTTAAGTAAAGTTAATGTTGAGGATGTTTTACACTATGTCACACAGGACATTACCAGACCAATGGAGGGTCCAAAAACTGAGATTGTGGAACTGCAGAATTTATTAGAATCCACTGGTAATCAAGATCAAATTGAAGATCTCAAGTTTAAAAAATCTGCTCTTAAAGACCTACTAGGCACCAAGGCTCCAGGGAAACTGGTTCGGTCCAGGATCCAATGAGTCGCACTGAAGGATGTACCCACCAAGTTTTTCTTTGGCATGGAGAGGAAAAATGGCCAAATCTGACTTTTATCAGTTTTTTTATTCAGAGTTTTAAAGACATGTTGATGCCACTGAGATGCAGGAGAGCAGTGATAACTCCCCTACCAAAGCAATGAGATTTACAGGACATAAATAACTGGCGTCCTGTTTCTCTTCTCTGCTCATATTATAAATGATTGTCAAAGGATCTGGCATACAGACTCAGGGAGGTGATGCACACCATCATCCATCAAGATCAAACATACTGTGTGCCTGGTAGGTCAATCCTGGACAATGTGTCTTTAATCTGTGATGTTTTCGACATTTTTAGTTCTTTGGGCATTGTAACTGGTCTCATTGAAGAAAAGGCTTTTGATCGGGTTGAGCACCTTTACCTCAATCAAGATCAAGGTGAGACATGAGAGATGTGAGACATGAGAGTGTGCTGAAGATTAATGGGGGTGCCCAGTGTAAAGTACATAGGGTTCTGAGACAGGGCAGCTCTCTATCTGTAATGATGAACAAAAGTCATATTTTATCTATTTATGCAGACAATATTGTTGTACTTATCAAAAATTAAGATAAAATAACAAAACTGGAGAGAATTGTAAGTGATTTAAAACCTTATCTGCTGCTATAGTAAATTGGGAAAAACCACGCCCCTTAACTGTGATATATTGATCATATACCATGGCCTGTCGTGAGCTATTGCTTTTATAAAACGGTTACCAAGTGTGGCAATATGAAAGAAAAATACACACTCCAATTTAAATAGTTTTTATTATTAAATAATGATGTTCAAAATAAAATAGTCCCTCCATTGCCTTCTGCACAAAACATAGTGGGAGGTGGTTGCTATGCAACAACACTAACAGCTAGCGAACATATTAGACAGACTACGTTGATTATTTGGTCTACCTGCTCTTCATGTAGCTCTGCATGTCGTCTTTTAGGGGCTTTTTTCTCTAGAGATAGGTACTGATCGATCCACTCCTCCAGAGTAAAGCTTTGTAAGTTTGTTTCTTAACGGACGTAATTTAACAGCTGTAACGGTTGTAGCTTTTTTCAGACGCGGAGGGATACTGACTTGTTGTGAAAAGTACCGTAATTTTCGGACTATAAGACGCACTTGAATATAAGCCGCAGAAGCTAAATTGACTGATGTGTACATATATAAGCCGCACTGGACTATAAGCCGCAGGTTTTTTAATATTTAATTACCATATGTAAGGGTTCGTGCACAGAGGGGATTCATTAATCCTCATCTTCGTCTTCTTCCTGCGTACTTAAACCACCAAAGTCCTCATCTTCAGTGTCGGAAACGAACAGGCTCAGGGTGGCTTCGTCAGCCACTCTCCTCTCTCTTTCGATGTCGCTCTCAAAACCAACAAACTCCTCTTCGTCACTGTCGGAATCGAACAGCCTCTGAAAGGCTTCAGCTGTGGTGGCGTCCTCCTCTTCATCACGCAGCATTCCAGCCTTTCGGAACCCGTTGGTGATCGTGGATGTTTTAACACTCTTCCACGCTATCAGGATCCACTTGCAAACTTGAGCGAAAGTTGCTTTTCGCATGCGACCAGTTTTGGTGAATGATTTATCGCCACTACTCATTCACGCCTCCCACTGAACGCGTAGTGCCACTTTGAACGCACGATTGACACTGATGTCGAGTGGCTGCAGATGCTTCGTTGTGCCCCCAGGAATCACAAACTCACAACTCACAAACTGTCTCGCTCTCGTAATGTCCGTCTGTCTCTCATACCACTCGCGGTTCCACTTTTACTTTTGCGTGCTCTTTTCCGGCATCCGGTGGACTGTAACCTGTAAAATCCATAGATTTAGGAATTCCCCTAGTGATCCATAAAAAATCCATAGATTAGCCGCACCGTTATATAAGCCGCAGGGTCGAAAAATGGGGAAAAAGTCGCGGCTTATAGTCCGGAAATTACGGTAACTACAATTCTACTCGTGATATACGCTCATTATACCACGGCTAAGAACCAATCAGATTGCTTGATTTGACATGTCCGTTTTATAAACATATATATATATATGACATACATTTGACATACATAGATGCCACGGTAGTTACAAGGGTCTGATTTGTCCCCACTCTTATGAATTGGGGAAATGATCTCTTTGCACCAGATATCAGCATAACATCCCGACTGCAATATGATATTGAAAAACTTTAACACTGCACCCTGCATCTCTGGGGTGCTGCATTTCAGCATTTTGTTTTAATGTTGTCTGGGCCACAAGCCCTTGGCTAGAGAGATTTTGTCTGTATGGTTAATTCTTCCCATCTAATTGGGAAATCAAGGGGGTTTTGGTTGTCTTTCTTTGTTTCTTCTAATATTTGGAGTGTTTCTTTTATAACTGATTTAATTAGATTTATTGGTATGTCTGTATAGAGATTTTCAAAATGTGCTCTCCAGGTGTCACCGTTTTTGATTGGTAATGCCAATATATATTATATATATATATTGTGGTTGTTTTATGTTGAAGTTGTTCCATATATCCCAGAATTTATTTTGATCAATAGCATTCTCAATATCTTATCTGTATATGTGTTTAAAATGTAATTGTACCTAATACGTGAGGCTGGGTTGTTAGTCGGCTCGGGGTTTTCTCAGGTCTGTTCTGATGGTCTTGCAAATATTGACGAGTCATTTGTCACTTGAGTTTAAAGCCATGGTTAATTAGTCTCTACTGTCTGTGGCCCATCTGTAAAGATGATTTGGTTTATACAGCTTACTAGGTTCCCTTTATGTGTTGCTCATTGGATCTGAGAGTTTAAAGAACACCTTTATTTGGTTGTGGTCTGAAAACGGGGTTGCTGTCTGACAGTGAATGCCCTGACAGTCACTAGAGCTGAGGAGTATGTGAATCTCCCTAAAGAGCTCTGAACCTACCATTTACTGTGGACAGGCCTAAGGCCCGGCAGAGATGCACTATCTTCTTGCCACTTTGATTTATTTCAGAATCAAGGTTGTTTAGATGGGTGACGGTTGGTGTGATAAATAGGGGGGCTCACCAAACACATGGTTGTTGCCTTGTGGTTCGATTACATCAGGTTCAATTCCTGTTTGTCCATTCAGATCTTCAGTTATAAGCATGTTTCCCTGGGCGTAAAAAGGGACAATTTCTGAAAAGAGAGTTTTCAAAAATGGGGTCTACTGGGGGTAAATATACAGTATATAGCGCATAGATAAAGACTTCAATCAGTATTGCTTTTTATATAATTACATCAATGTTTTTGATAGATTCCATGAATTCAGGGTTTCCACTCTTTAGCTCAAATGTTGAGGGGTGGAGTCCCTGAATATTCCAAAAGCTTATATAAAATAAACACATTTGAAAAAAACGAACAATCAAATTGAACCTGTGTGGTGAAACAAATATAAAAACACCTACAACTATCTATTCAGTTACAATACTAAATTAATGATTGTTTTGAAATCCATTAAGGCATGTACTATTATCACTAATATAACCATTGCACTGACAACTACTAAATATATATTTCCAAGTTGTTCTGTTACTCAAGTGTGACGTGTTCTGAGTATGTTTGTCTGAGCTGGTCAGAAGCCGGGTCCACAGGGTCATCACCCTGATGTCTCCCAGATCAGAGGTAGCAGGGGCATGGACTGTGGCAGCAGGCTGACCTTCAACTGCAGCACAGCTCTGCTGCTGTAATTAGGGAGGGTGACAATGTGCAGGGATTGTTGCATATCCGTACGGGAGGCAAGGGAGGCAAGGGGGACAAGGGGCAGGTGTTAATGCATAGCTCTGCTGCTGATGCTGTAAAGAGGGTTGGTAGGCGTGAGGGGGGTGAAGGTAGCCTCCTGGTTGTGTTTCACAATGGCGAGGTGGTTTGGATGTATAAGGAGGTGTCAGGGTGTTGTTTGGCTGGGTGGAAAGCAGAGAGGGTGGGTCTGGGACACTGCGAGGGAGAGGCTGTGTCCCTGTACTCAATGTGTTGACTGATGAGTCTGTCAGGTATTGGACTTGCCTGGTGAATCTTCTTACTCTATTCTCAGCATCCTCCTTCACTTTGGCTTCCCACCACCTCCACAGTGTCCAGCGGGCTACCCAGGACAGAGCTGTTCTTCACCAGTCTGTTCAGTCTCTTCCTGTCAGCAGCCGAGATGCTGCTGCCCCAGCAGACCACTCCATAAAAAATAGCTGATGCCACCACAGAGTCAAAGAAGGTCTTAAGGAGTGCCCCTTGCACTCCAAAAGACCTCAGTCTCCTCAGCAAATAAAGCTGCTCTGTCCCTTCTTAAACAGAGCAGAGTTATCTGACCAGTGCAGTTCTTTAAGCTGCCCTCAAACTGGAGGTAATGTCTTGGGGACCAGACAGCCTGGTCTGGGTCAGTCAGCTCTTTATGACCTCCTGTCCTTACTGGAGTTGTGCTTAGTCTCCTGTGTTATGAGGGATTATTAGAGACATTTCTTGAGCGCATCTCTTTCAGTTCAAGTGTTTAAGATATAAACTGTTAGTT
The DNA here is from genome assembly GCF_900634415.1 of Cottoperca gobio. Classification (NCBI taxonomy): domain Eukaryota; kingdom Metazoa; phylum Chordata; class Actinopteri; order Perciformes; family Bovichtidae; genus Cottoperca; species Cottoperca gobio. The sequence goes on from NC_041360.1 coordinate 3,409,948, forward strand.
TGATCAAAACCTTTTGGCGTCCTGTCAAAGCGATGCGTGTTCCCGGATCTCAAAAATAAAAATCTGCAAATCACAAAAATAAGACCTGAAGTAAATAATTGACTGCTGTTTTCCTCTCTCCTGTCATTCTCTTCTGTTTATATATTTCTGTCTTTGTCTCTTCTTCTCTCCCCTACACTTCCCTTCTTTCTCTTCCTACCTACAGAACAGGCTGTAGTTGGGAGGCTACAGCCTCAGAAAATGAGATTTGTTGGGCGATACCTTCTTTTTCTGTGTGTGTGTGAGAGAGAGGGAGAGAGAGAGAGAGAGAGAGAGAGAGAGAGAGAGAGAGAGAGAGAGAGAGAGAGAGAGAGAGAGACATAGAGAGAGTGTGTGTGTGTGTCCGTGTTGTTAGCTAGACAACAGAGAGGAGAGGTGACCTCTGGGAAATGAGCCTCTGTCAGGGCAGGTTGGCCAATTTGCTCAAGAAAGAATTGTGTGTGTGTGTGTGTGTGTGTGTGTGTGTGTGTGTGTGTGCATGTTTGTCTATGTGTGAAAGAGGAAAATGCAATGAAAAATAAAGGAAAGCAGAGGAAAGGAGGAGGAAAGAGAGTAGAGAAGAGGAAATGAAAGATGAGAAAAGAAGTGAGGATGTTGTCGGTCTGACCCAGGCTCTGAGAGGACAAAGAAAAAATGAAGTGTTAGCATTATGAGTAGGCTAAAGCGAAATGGGGAGAAAATAAATGGCAAGGAGGAGGGAAGAGTACATCTTTTTTTTTTCTTCTACTGAACATGTAAAACGGTTATGTGGCGGGGTATCTACGCTTCCACATTGAATAAATACTTCAACCTTTCTACAAGTTTATGGACAAATCTGAGACTGTGCTTACAAAATAAATGACAAATTGTTAAGTGACAAGTGAGAATTGGTCATAAATTCAAAAATGTATTTAGCATATTGTAGCCTGAAACTACCTTTACATTACATTACAGGTCATTTAGCAGACGCTCTTATCCAGAGCGACTTACAGTGCAGTAACTACAGGGACAGGCTCTCTAGAGCAGCTCAGGGTTAAGTGCCTTGCTCAGGGGAACAATGTTGGCAGCACTGGTATCAAACTCACAACCATCTGGTGTTGTATTTGGAAGCTGTACCACTAGACCACTGTGCCACCACCACCCAGTATTACACCACCATTACATAATCAGTGGTAAATCCGCTCTGCGCGGACTATGCCGTTGTTCTCCTATGGAGAGAGAGGTCCGACTAGGCCACCGAGCGCTGCACTCAAAGTTTAAAGGGCCTACGAAATGATAAACATGAATTTCTACTGATGATAGTAAATGCTATTTGTGGTGTAAAACTATAGGTTATTTATGACACAATGATCGCAGTATTTAATAAATCATGATTTAGTATGTCGACCACCGATGTTTACATTGCCGCTACCGGAAACACCCGACGCCGTGTTCTGACGTCACAAGTAGAATACAGTCCACCAGTTGAATACACAGACAGCACAGCAGAAGCGGCAGAAGCGGCAGACATGGCGATGTCGGACTCTGGCTCTGATATTTCGACAAAATCGAGTGACAGTGAGTCGTCAATAGACTCGTTGCACCTTCAAGAAGAGGAGTTTATTGAAGAGGATGCCGGTGTCGTGGATTTAGATCATGCGGGCAAGTTTAATGTTGTGGAAACAGACCAGCTCGAGACACAGTATTCAAGATGGAGACACAGACTGGAGCGAACATGCGGATGATGGTGACGGTGATCCTGGATTTGGCGGAGATCCTGTGCGGCAACAGAACACAGACAGGTATATACATTTGACTATAGTTCATTGAACTTCCCAATATATAGTGAATACATCATAATAAAACGTAACATTATCCTTGATCGTAAATAGATTGCAAGCTATCCTATATCGAGTCGATAGCTTGGTTTCCTTGAATTGTTATGAACCCGACTAGTTGTCCGCAAATTGCTCGATAGCTAAATATTCAATTATTTCTCTACTTGGACACATCGACGTCTGTAAAGCTTGATAATTTGATTCTTTCTCGAAGTTTCTGCGGTTGAGGTTCTATCGTTGTGTTTGATGTCAAACGTCATATATTACAAGGCTGTATATAAAGCATTAGCTATTAGCTAAAAAACAGACCGGAGGATACTGTATACTGACCGTTTCACGGCTGCCTATAGTAGCCGGAACACTTACCAGATTTTCATGGAAGTTGCGATGTCGTAACTTTACGAGACTTACGTGAAACAGGTAACAAGTTGCTATTAGATAGATCCGACCTCCGTACGACCATCAGGCTTATGAGAAACATGAAACACAGGCATATAAATAGTATGAAATTAAGATGACGTTAATATTGGCCTTTTTTCTGGATATTGCATATTGTGTACATGTCCTTACCACTCTTCTTTTGTACAATTAGGTGTACATGTGAAAACTGTACAATTATGGAAGCAATTGAAGAGCTGCTTCCAAGAAAATTATGTCATGGAGGAATTCAATGAATATGAGGGACATGGTGCAAACATCACCTGCATAACAGATCACCCAGGATTCGAATCAAAGTGTCCGGATGTTGCAGACAGACTACCAAAGGTATTCGAAGAGGGACAGACAACAAGCAGGTGATCAGCCACGTAATGAGTAAGTTACTTGTGTGCACAAATGTGTAGAGCTCAGAAACTTTGATGTATTTTTGGGAAGTCGAATGGTCACTCTGACACAGTCACAGAATAAATAGATAAATAAGGTTGAAGTGATTACCATTGACATGTATTATCTTGTACTTTACAGAATGTATCACTATGTGGCATACCGCCAGCTGGTGAGATTTTGTTGGGGAATACTTGGTAAGAACCACAGAATGCCATCATGTGCCATTCAAAAGATCTGTGCTACGTTTCCATCTGACAACTACACGTCATTCAAGTATCAGCACTTTATTAGAGTCAATAACAAAACACAATGTCAGTTCAGTGATTGAATCTGCTTCTATACAGCACAACAGCATCCCTCTTGTTTGGTTCTTCCACCGACTGCTGAGTGGAGCTGGGACTTCAAAAGGTTCCTCATCAACATTGTCTTGGCACAAAGCGTATAGTCTCGGTCAAGAGTTCAGTAACATGCTCTGCAAAAAAGATGTTTTATAATCAAGCATTATATATAATATATATATATATATATATTATATATATATATATATAATATATAAATATAGGGGGACAGATAGGGGTATCCGTCTGCACAGCAATTTCTTTCTGACATGTCTGAAATGTACAAAACACAACTTTACTAATAAATCTTTCAAACCATCTTGAAATTGTATTGCATGTTTATACATGTCTGCGTAAAGAAAATATCTAATAACATTCATAATAAAAGATGTGGTTGAATTGATTGAGAGAGCAATGATATCAAATTAAACAAATATATGAATTATGTACATGCATGTGGTGATTGTATTTTTAAATGGTCAAATGGTTAAATGGTCGCTGATCATACAGGTATCCTCAGTTCTGTCAGTGGCTTTATTCACCAATGTTTCAATACCTATGTAATAATAAGGTGATAGTTAAAAGTTAAATAGATTCACGCTTTTATTCAAACTACAGAATAAAATGGGGAAGCCTGTTATAAACATTGAATCTATACTTAATTAAGCTAATGAAGTGTAATTAGCTAAAGTTATTAATACTACAAACAATAACACACACATATCGGCTAGGGCCTGGGGTAAACTCGTTACATTACAGTAGGCCTAGACCGATTATGGCTTTATGCTTGAAACAATAAATACAGTAAACCTTTGCTCTCTCCCTTTTGGCGAATGCATTTCGTCGTCTCTTTGTTGGAAGACTCTGCACCGGCGGACGTGTTTGAATCGGCATGCTGGCTTGTACTGACTGGGGTCTCGGCAGTATTGTAGGCACATCATCTGCGTTCAGTTTTAAATTATTATTGAATCTCATTTCCTTGGCTAGCATAGTTTGTTCGAAACACGATCTCTCAAAGTGCTGCCCACAAATCGTCGGTTTCATCGACGCACTTGTCTTGTCCATAAACGCAACATTTTATCATCTTTTGGCCACAGAAAGCTAGATTTGGAGACGGCCACACATCCCCATACAACACATCGCTTCACAACTATCCTTGACAATCGATTGTTGTCCATTCTTTCTCGTAATAATTGACAGCAGTCTTTGCTGGACGCTTCACCGCAGACGAACACTGGTGTGTTCTACTTGTGACGTCATCGCCCAAACATTGCCGAAGTGGATGCTCTCGGCGCAGCGATTGATTGTTGTTAGAGGAAGTCATTTTTATGCCGTTATGATCGTGACTTATTACGAATACATCAATATTAAAAATATATATATGGCACATTTCACAATAGATATGCAACCTCTATCATATACCAAGCCCAATAACACTGACGAAATATCATTCCATAGACCCTTTAATGTGAAGCATATTAATTTACTTGCACTTGTTACCTGTACAGTATATCACCAAATACTGGAAAACTGCAACAATGTTCAATACCCCGGTTACCAAGGCAACATAACACACAAACCTCCACACATGTCAGGATGACCACTCTGACACTTACCCTGATTGATTATCACAATTTTACAGAACAATATGTTTTAAAAGGGTTTCTATATTTTCAAATGTAATAGTAAGTATAGTATTAGTTTTTTAGGTTCATGTTTTCTGCACTAACTTTTAAAACAGGGGATATGAAACACTTCTGTGATTTCATGCCTGTAGAAGGGTAAAACACCTTGACTATGAAAAATTACATTTCTAAAGGAAGTAAAAAGTAACTGTAAGCAACACAACACATTTATATTTTATTGGTCAAACTTGCTTTAGTATGCTTTACATTTACATTAGAGACCTCTGTAGCAAATTCCCCACGTATGTACCTGTAAAGAGAAAGGAACAATATGGTTAAGAGTTAATGCTTATGAGTTGCTGATGCATAAATGCTAATCCAATCGGATGTGAGAGAGACATATAAAAAGCAATATTTCCCTGAGGAAAAGGTCAGAGAAACATGTAATCGTGTTTAGTTAATTGGTTGTTAACTTCTCTATTATTAGCCACTCCACATCAAATCAAATCAAATTTATTTGTATAGCCCAATATCTCAAATTATACATTTGTCTCAGTGTGCTGTACAGAAACCCTCTGTCCTTAGACCCTCGCATCGCACACGGAAAAACTTCCTAAAAGAAACTGGAATAAACCTCAAGTAGAGCAACTGAGGAGGGATCCCTCTCCCAGGACGGACAGACGTGCAATAGATGTTGTATGTACAGGATAAACAACATAGTACAAATACAACATTTGACAGAAAATTATGTTGAAAGTATGGATGAATCCAGGAAAATGTCAAAAAGGCTTCCCTGTGTCCAGCAGGACCAGGGCAGCAGGCGTAGCCACGATTCCTGATCCTGACGTAAACTTTATCAGTGGCAACCTGCCACATGAGACACAGAAACTCCGGGGTTATACCCTGGATGATGAGTTAGTAACATACATTTACATAAATGCATACAGATAGAGAGGGAGAAGAAGAGAGGGAGGGGAGGAGAGAGGAAGAGAAGGAAGAGAGCAGGGAAGTGTCTCCCGGCAGTCTAAGCCTATAGCAGCATAACTAGGGGCTGATCCAGGGCAAACCTGAGCCAGCCCTAACTATACGCTTTATCAAAAAGGAAAGTCTTTAGCCTACTCTTAAAGGTGGAGAGTGTGTCTGCCTCCCGAACACAAACTGGAAAGTAGTTCCACTGGAAAGGAGCTTGATAGCTGCAGGCTCTGGCTCCCATTGTACTCTTAGAGACTCTAGGAACTACAAGTAACCCTGCAGTCTGGGAGCGCAATGCTCTAGTTAGTTTATAAGTTACTATGTAAGTCAGGAGAAAGATTTTGAATTCTATTCTGTATTTTACCGGGAGCCAGTGCAGAGCAGCTAATACAGGAGTAATATGATCCCATTTCCTTGTTCTTGTCAATACACGTGCCGCTGCATTTTGGATCAACTGAAGAGTCTTTCTTTTTGGGACAACCTGATGCCAATGAGTTGCAGTAATCCAGCCTTGAAGTAACAAATGCATGGACTAGTTTTTCTGCATCATTTTGAGACAGGATGTGTCTTATTTTTGCAATGTTACGTAGATGAAAGAAGGCAGTCCTTGAGATTTGTTTTATGTGGGAGTTAAAAGACAGATCCTGATCAAAGATGACGCTAAGATTCCTTACAGTGGTGCTGGAGGCCAAATTAATGCCATCCAGTGCTTCTATGTCATTAGAAAATGCGTTTCAGAGGCGTTTAGGGCCAAGTATAATAACTTCACTTTTGTCTGTGTTTAACATCAAGAAGTTGCTAGACATCCACGTTTTTATGTCCTTAAGGCATGCTTCAAGTTTAGCCAATTGATTGGTTTCATCTGGTTTAATTGATAGATATAATTGGGTATCATCCGCATAGCAATTTAAGTTTATAGAGTGGTTCCTTATAATATTGCCCAAAGGAAGCATATATAAGGTGAATAGAATTGGTCAAAGTACAGAACACTGCGGAACTCCAAGACTGACATTGGCTGTCATGGAGGATTTATCGTTAACACATACAAATTGAGATCGCTCAGATAAATAGGACTTGAACCAGCTTAGTGCGGTTCCTTTTATGCCAACACAATGTTCCAGTCTCTGTAGTAAAATGTCATGATCAACAGTGTCGAAAGCAGCACTGAGGTCTAACAAGACAAGAACAGAGACAAGTCCTTTGTCTGATGCCAATAGGGGTCATTGGTAACTTTCACCAGTGCCGTCTCTGTGCTATGATGAACTCTAAATCCAGATTGAAAAACCTCAAATAAACTATTATTATGTAAAAAATCACATAACTGTTTTGCAACTGCTTTCTCAAGGATCTTAGCGAGAAAGGGAAGGTTAGATATCGGCCTATAGTTGGCTAAAACCTCTGGATCAAGACCAGGCTTTTTAAGAAGTGGTTTTATTACAGCTACTTTAAAGGATTGTGGTACGTAGCCAGATAATAGAGACAGGTTGATCATATTTATTAATGAGGTGTTAATTAAGGGTAAAACTTCTTTAAACAGTTTAGTTGGAATCGGGTCTAAAAGACAGGTTGATGGCTTAGACGATGAGATTGTTGAAGTTCGTTGGTTAAGGTTGATTGGAGTAAAACAGTCTAGATATATTTCAGGAGTTACTAATGTGTTACTAATGTGCTGATGGAATCACTTCCTTAAATTTAGTCACAGCACTTTCAGATAGACATCGAGCGTAGGATATTTTGCCTACTGGCTTGTAGTCCAGTAACAGGACTTCAAAAGTTATTAAAAAATGGTCTGATAAAAGAGGATTATGTGGACACACTGATAAACTTTCAATTTCAACACCGTATCCCAGAACAAGGTCCAGAGTGTGGTTTAAACAGTGAGTTGGTTCATGTACATTTTGACTGAACCCAATTGAATCTAATATTGAGATAAATACATTATTAAGGCTGTCAGTATCAACATCCACATGAATATTAAAGTCATACAATAATTACTTTATCTGTTTTAAGGACTAAACTTGATAAAAATTCTGAGAATTCAGATAGAAATTCAGAATACGGACCAGGAGGGAGAATACAGTAACAAATAAAACTGGTTTTATTGTTTTCAATGTTGGGTTTGAGAGCATAAGAACAAGGCTTTCAAAAGAGTTATAGTTTAGTTTAGGTTTAGGATTGATCAAGAGCTTTGAGTCAAATATGGCCGCAACTCCACCTCCTCAGCCAGTGCCTTGAGGAATGTGAGTATTAATATGACCAGGTGGAGTGGATTCATTTAGGCTGACATATTCTTCATGTCTCAGCCAGGTTTCAGTGAGACAAAATGAATCAATCTTATTATCTGATATTAAATCATTTACCAATTCAGCTTTTGTTGATAAAGATCTGATGTTTAAGAGCCCACATTTAATTTTTTGATTTAGTTGCACTTTTGCAGTGGTGGTCCATCCATCCATCCATCGTCTACCGCTTATCCGGGATCGGGTCGCGGGGGCAGCAGCTCCAGTAAGGAACCCCAATCTTCCATTCTCCGGGCCACATCCTCCAGTTCCGACTGGGGGATCCTGAGGTGTTCCCAGGCCAGTGAGGAGATATAATCTCTTCACCGAGTCCTGGGTCTTCCCCGGGGTCTCCTCCCAGCTGGACGTGCCTGGAACACCTCCCTAGGGAGGCGCCCAGGTGGCATCCTTACTAGATGCCCGAACCACCTCAACTGGCTCCTTTCAACGTAAAGGAGCAGCGGCTCTACTCCGAGTCTCTCACGGATGGCTGAGCTTCTCACCCTATCTCTAAGGGAGACGCCAGCCACCTATCTGAGAAAACCCATTTTGGCCGCTTGTACCCGTGATCTCGTTCTTTCGGTCATAACCCAGCCTTCATGACCATAGGTGAGGGTAGGAACGAAGATCGACCAGTATATTGAGAGCTTTGCCTTCTGGCTCAGCTCTCTTTTCGTCACAACGGTGCGGTAAAGTGACTGTAATACCGCCCCCGCTGCTCCGATTCTCCGGCCAATCTCTCGCTCCATTGTCCCCTCACTCGAGAACAAGACCCCGAGGTACTTGAACTCCTTCACTTGGGGTAATGGCTCATTCCCTACCCGGAGTAGGCAATCCACCGGTTTCCTGCTGAGAGCCATGGCCTCAGATTTGGAGGTGCTGATCCTCATCCCAACCGCTGCACACTCGGCTGCGAACCGATCCAGTGACTGTTGAAGGTCACAGACCGATGATGCCATAAGGACCACATCATCTGCAAAGAGCAGCGATGAGATCCTCAGGTCACCGAACTGCAACCCCTCTCCTCCACGACTACGCCTCGATATCCTATCCATGAAAATCACAAACAGGATTGGTGATAAAGCGCAGCCCTGTCGGAGGCCAACATTCACGGGAAACGAGTCCGACTTACTGCCGAGTATCCGGACACAACTCTCGCGTTTGGCGTACAGGGATTGGATGGCCCTCAAAAGTGACCCCCTCACCCCATACTCCCGCAGCACCTCCCACAGTATCACCCGGGGGACCCGGTCATACGCCTTCTCCAGATCCACAAAACACATGTAGACCGGATGGGCGTACTCCCAGGCCCCCTCCAGGATCCTTGCAAGAGTAAAGAGTTGGTCTGTTGTTCCACGACCAGGACGGAATCCGCATTGTTCCTCTTCAATCAGAGGTTCGACTACCGGCCGAACCCTCTTTTCCAGTACCTTGGAGTAGACTTTACCAGGGAGGCTGAGAAGTGTGATACCCCTGTAGTTGGCACACACTCTCTGGTCCCCCTTTTTAAATAGGGGAACCACCACCCCGGTCTGCCAACCCCTAGGCACTGTCCCAGACTTCCACGCAATGTTGACGAGGCGTGTCAACCAAGACAGCCCCTCAACACCTAAAGCCTTCAGCATTTCTGGACGGATCTCATCAACCCCTGCGGCTTTGCCACTGTGGAGTTGTTTGACTACCTCAGTGACTTCCATCAGGGAAATTGACGATGATCCCCATCAGCTTCCAGCTCTGCCTCAACACAGCTTGGATGGTTCCTCGCTTCCCCCTCCTGAGGTGCCGGATGGTTTTCCAGAAGCACCTTGGTGCCGACCGAAAGTCCTTCTCCATAGCTTCTCCGAACTTCTCCCACACCCGCTGCTTTGCCTCTGACACGGCAGAAGCTGCCGCCCTTCTAGTCCTTCGATACCCTGCAACTGTTTCCGGAGTCCTCCCGGATAACATAACCCGGAAAGACTCCTTCTTCAGTCGGACGGCTTCCCTGACCACCGGGGTCCACCACGGTGTTCGAGGGTTACCGCCCCTTGAGGCACCTAAGACCTTGAGACCACAGCTCATCACCGCAGCTTCAGCAATAGAGGTTTTGAACATCGCCCACTCAGGTTCAATGCCCCCAACCTCCACAGGGATAGCTCCGCCGGAGGTGTGAGTTAAAGATCCCCAGGACAGGGGCTTCCTCCAGACGTTCCCAGTTCACCTGCACTACCCGTTTGGGTTTACCAGGTCTGTCCAGAGTCTTCCCCCACCCCTTGATCCAACTCACCACCAGATGGTGATCAGTCGACAGCTCCGCCCCTCTCTTCACCCGAGTGTCCAAAACATGCGGCCTCAGATCAGATGATACGATTACGAAATCGATCATTGACCTTTGGCCTAGGGTGCTCTGGTACCACGTGCACTTATGAGCATCCTTATGTTCGAACATGGTGTTTGTTATGGCCATTCCATGACTAGCACAGAAGTCCAACAACAAACGACCGTTCGGGTTTAGATCAGGGAGGCCCTTCCTCCCAATCACGCCTCTCCAGGTGTCTCCATCGTTTCCCACGTGTGCGTTGAAGTCTCCCATCAAGACTACGGAGTCCCCTACTGGAGCCCCCTGCAGGGCTCCATTCAGGGTCTCCAAGAAGGCCGAATACTCAGAACTGCGGTTTGGGGTATAGGCACAAACAACAGTCAGAGTTTTCCCCCCCATAACCCGAAGGCGTAGGGAGGCGACCCTCTCGTCCACCGGGATAAACTCCAACGTAGCGGCGCTCAGCCGGGGGCTAGTGAGTATCCCCACCCCGGCCCGACGCCTCACACCTTGGGCAACTCCGGAGAAGAATAGAGTCCAACCCCTATCCAGGAGTACGGTTCCAGAGCCAAGACTGTGAGTGGAGGTAAGCCCCACCAGATCCAACTGGTAGTGATCCACCTCCTGCACTAGTTCCGGCTCCTTCCCCCACAGAGAGGTGACGTTCCACGTCCCCAGAGCCAGCCTCTGCTGCCCGGGTCTGGTCCGTCAAGGTCCCTGACCATCACTGCCACCCGTGTGACAGCGCACCCGACCCCAGCGGTTTTTCCCATGAGTGGTGGGCCCACAGGATGGATGGATGGGAGGCACCACGTAGCTTCTTCGGCCTGTGCCCGACCGGGCTCCGTGGCAAACCCGGCCACCAGGCGCTCGCTGTCGGGCCCTCCCTCTGGGCCTGGCTCCAGACGGGGGCCCCGGGCTTCCTCCGGGCAGGGTCTCTCCTTTCCTTTCCCTTTCTTTCATGAAGTCGTTTTTGAACCATTTTGGTGTTTATTTTAATTAGGTTTTCATGTATAACTCCTCTTCTGTTAACCATAGATTTGATTAATTTCAGTGGTCGTGGGGCAAACACAGTCACTATGGGGATTTGAGTAGGTGACTGCCCAGAAAGAAGCACAGAGAAGTGTGTAAGACTGCAACTCTGTCTCCTGGTCTCAACTCTGGGTTGTCATGGATTAGGTCCACCAATAAACTTTGTAATATTATATGATATGAGATCTGCTCCATCCAAAGTAGGATGAATGCCGTCACTCCTAATCAGACCAGGTCTTCCCCAGAAAGTCCAGCAATTGTCTACGAAGCCCACATCATTATCTGGACACCACCATGAGAGCCACCATGACATGCAGCTAAACATGTCATCATTCAAAAGATTTGGTTTTCATGTATAACTCCTCTTCTGTTAACCATAGATTTGATTAATTTCAGTGGTCGTGGGGCAGACACAGTCACTATGGGGATTTGAGTAGGTGACTGCCCGGAAAGAAGCACAGAGAAGTGTGTAACCTGCACATTAGGTGCACCAGGTGATATTGAGGTGATATTCAGTAATATTCACGTTGGGACATTACATTTAATTAGCTGACACTTTTATCCAAAGTAACTTACTACATTTATTTGACGATTTAAGTTACTTGTTACTTAGCAGATTTAGATTAATAATACAATTTATAATAAATCAACTAATAAATGACGAAGTATTGTTGCAGATTAAACTATGCAGAAGTATATCAAGTATTTATAATGAGCCCTACCTTTACAAGCTTAAAGAAAAATTAAAGCAATGAACACATTAGTACATCAATAATTATAATTTTGTAATGTAATAAATATGATTCTGAAATGGGACATTCTGGATAATGAGTACTTTTACTTTTGGTACTTTTAAGTATATGTTGATGCTACTACTTTTGTACTTTTACTTAATATTTTGAATGCAGGACTTTGACTTGTAACAAAGTATTTCTACACTTATTACTTATAAAAGTATTACTACTTTTACTTAAGTAAAATATCTGTGTATTTCCACCGCTGCAGTACATATAAAGAATAGTTCACACGTTCACTTTCCTGTATCTCTCTCCAGTTCTCCTCCTCTGAACTGTGTTGGTCTGCATGATAGTCTCCTCCTCTCCACCTCGCTGGTTTCCACACACAACGTTGGGTCAGATGCCTCGTAAATCCACTGTGAATTGTGAGGTGCTACAGTTAACATTGGCCTCAGGTTGTGCTGGTCAGATAAAAGTGCTAACGGTAGATTAACTTCCATGTCATCTTGCTGAACATTTTCATCCTGATATTGTTTAATGAAAAATGTTGCCAATTGATGGTACATTTCTTAATAGTGACGCCTCCTTCTTTCTTTTTCTCACTTTCTAATTCATTTGCTGCACCAACTTCTGCTCGTTTCATTCATTTTCAGGCTCCTGTCACCAAGAGCCATATAGCTCTGCTGTAAACTTGTTGATGACACAGGGGAGACTGGGGAAGAATCATGTGTACACACGGAATACTACTGTATTTTACCAATTAGCTAAAAAAAACAATATATAATTTGTCATAATCAGACTTTTTTTGGTGCTTGGGCCAGCCCCCGTGATTGAGGGCGTGTGATCAGAATGGATAATCCAATTTTGCTGACAGCCCATCTTTCCGTAACCCCAATAGTCCAAAAAAAGTCCCATTGGGCCGAAAGCCCATCCGTCCAACAGTCCGTTATCCTGAAAACAAATGCCCATTGTTTCGAAGACCCATTACTCTGAAAATACACACTCTTTCTGCAACAAACAGGACCACATTATTATGCAAATCGATCTCAAAGGCCTTTGCCTCAGATTGGCCCAGATATTCTTACCCTCATCCAGCCAATCTCACTCCTCATGCCTAAATCTAACCAATCCAACCAATGGAGGAAACAAATACTAACCAAGTGGCAATTTCCGGGGATGAGCAGTGAGCCTATGCGGAAGTCCCAAAAACTGCAGTTCATTAAACGGCCAGTTGAGGCTGTTGATTAGCCATATGTGCTTCTGTTTGTTGCAGGGAGAATTTGTATTTTAGGTACAATGGGCTTTCGGAAACAATTGACATTTATTTTCAAGATAACAGGCTTTCGAAAAAAATTAGCTTTCTGTCCAATGGGACATGTTTCGTACTATTGGGGTTTCGGAATAATGGGCCATCAGAACAATGGGCAGTCCCCCTCATCTGCACTCCCATCAACTCTTCTCAGTCCTCAGCAGACCATGACCTGAGGATGCTAACATGACTGTGCCATAACACAACTCCAGATAACACGATCACAGCTGAACATCCAGGCATAGTCTTAACACACACACACCATACATTTAGCTGTACATCACAGCATCTACATCATAGACTAATTCATTTGCTGTCATTCACACACATACACAACCTGTGCAAGGATGCACTTGCATTTTCTTACAGGCAAAAGTAGTGCTCACTAACACACATATTCAAACACAAGTGCATAGAATAAATGCACACACAAACAGTGTAATGGATCCATTTAATCAGTATTCAGATCTCCACCACTATCTGCCCACTCAGTAATTAAGAAGAAAGAGAAGGAGCAGAGGGAGGGGTTTTATCCTGATATCACTCCTCCCCGGGGCTGATATGAGACAAGCGGATCGCATATGCAAAGGACTTCTTTGAGGAGTTAGAACTATTATATCCACAGAAAACACGTCATATAGCATCAAGCCACAAAGTATTTCTCATCCTTTAGCGTGCCTACACTGTTGGATTCATTTCTGTCGAGGGCCCTGGGTCTGTAGGGTGGGTAGCATTTTAGTTTGATCTCTTTTCCTAAGTTATGAGTTTAGATAAGAGGTTATCCTATTGTTGCATTCATGTTATGTGTAGGTCATTTCTTTAGCTCCCTTTTGTTTGTTACTTTTAGGGCTTTAATTGTTGTTTCTGGTGGTTCATGGGGGCTAGGAGGGGGGCATAATAACTACGTATGCATCTTTGGGAGACGGATGCATTTACACCTTTTCAACATCTGGCTCGAGTCAGATTTCAAGACGTCTCGAATTAGCTTTTTTTGAGATTGGACACAATCCGCCCAAGACAAGTAGAGTTAAGTAAATGAGGTCTCTGAAGCTCAGAACACTCAGAGAGAATTAGTATTTAACAAATGTGTCAGGCTTTTTGCAAAAGGATTGATGTCTAATTTGGTTAGGAAAGCTTAGTGTGTTTGATATTTATGTTCCATAAAACATTTTTTATTTGATGATCCATTCTTTTCATTATCAGTCTCACTTATTTTATTCATTGAACTCTTTTTTATAATTGTTCATAAGTCATTATAGTGTGTGATTCTAGTGTGTGGATATTCAATTACTAATTTGTCATAGTAGTAGTGCTTTTTTAAGTATGAGAAATCACTGAATGGGGAAAGAACTTTCTATCTTTGGACTGATTCTTCTTGGCTGTCAATTCCAATTGGATGGTGCCTCTCACATGTGTGAATTAAATTGCATGTCGTTACTTAATTTCAGTAACTAGTGTTGCACTGTCGACCATTAAATTGGTCCCCAGATGTCAAACACATACACACAAAGACACACACCTAATCCATACTGGGTGTTATGATCTTACTGAGTAGGAGTCTATCATTCTCACACACACACACACACACACACACACGCACGCACACACACACACACACACACACACACACACACACACACACGTACACGCGCGCGCACACACACACACACAGCTCTCTGGGACCCTTACGTTTAGAGTTGCAGGGTAAATGCCTGCCTATCGATGGAACATGGGGAGTGAATTTATCAGCATGAGGGAGGAGTTCTCAGGTTTACTTTAATTAATAATTAAAGGGAAACAGCAGATGATTGACTGACCACAAAGTACAGAAGGCAGCCTAGTTTGGCAGATCATTCCAGAGACACATTTACTGGATGATCGAAAAGAGGAGATTCCTCTATGTAGATAACAAGTTCCCACCAATAAGGTAGTGGAAACATAATAACATATTTATTGCCCATTACTAACTCACGGTCCCTGTCAGGATCAATAATGATCCGATGGGTCATGCACCACAGCAGCTTCACCATGCAGCATTAAAGTGACCAGTGTCTCATCAGCCAAAGATGGCTGATGAGACACTGGTCTACCTTTGTGAGGCCTTCCCGGACTGTTGTCTGGTTAGTGTGCTCTCAACAAGTGGTGTCTGCATTTAGCCAAAGATTGCTTGTGAAGAAAATAAACATCACTTCATAACATTATTTAGCAGATCGCATCACTTCAATTTCTGGTGAATCTCCCAGTTTAACTTTCATGCATATCAATTGTTCATCCCTATATTCCCAATAGTTATAAATTGTGAATACCAGAATTTGGTGTGAACATTAATTTAGCTAAAAGATTTCTGCCTTTTCATCCAACAATTGTTTACAAATAATAAAGATGAATCTCATTATCTAAAACAAAAGGGATTAGAAGGTATTCGGATTAAATAAAATGTTACTGAACCCTACCGTTATTTCATGTCTCCTCACTCCATCATCATAACCGATGTAACTCTCTTATTGTGATGCTCATTTCTGCTCAGAGGAGCACGGAGGCTTCATAAAGGAGACTTAAGTGAGGAAATGAAGGAGTAAGTCTCAGCACAGCTGATCTGGCTACTTTGAAACTAGCATGTATGCACAGGAAAGCAGAATTGCTGTCACAATGGATAACGAAGAAGTCATTGTTAAGGCATAGCATTAAACTGTATGTATGATATTCAAACAGACCTGTGGCTTTGAACATTCAGATGAAATGGTACATAAAAGACTTCTGGATATTATATATTGAAATGCTCTCTATGCAGTGTGGGCCTACGGGCATGCTCATGCATCCAGGGACCGACAAGCTCAGAGGTGACACCAAACATTCATTCTGCAGACGGTGTTCACATATGAATACCTTCCTTCCATGGGAGTAGCTGACTGATTCTGGCATGTGGGAGAGGTTGAAAGTCATAATGTGGATGAAAAGTCTAGTATTCTTCTATAAAGCCAGGTAATATGTATGATGAAAATCTATATATATATATATATATATATAACTTGATAGCATATTTTACCTAAAGAATAGGTATTATTAATATTTGTCTAGGCATTAGGGACTGCTAGCAGCTAATGGAGCATGGCTTTACACCATGCAACTTCTTCAAAATATTAAAATATAAATATATGCACGGTGAGATTAGTGAGTTTTCTGCTATCTTTGGGCTCAACTCTGATATATCTGATAATATCTGGTATTGTGAAGCTGGCTCAACTGGGTAGATCACCATGGTAACCTATGCTGCTGCTGAGCAACAGCCTGATCACTGACAAATCACATAATTCTACTGACCAGCTTTAATTTGATAAGTATATGATAATTAGCACACTAACAGACTAACTATAGTTGCATGCAGTATTAACTGTACTCAGTTTCAAACAGATTGCTTTGATTGTTTCAGTTCAGTGTTTACACTCTTTGCATCAGCTCAGCATCACGTGAGGTAACTGTGAACAATAAATTATTTTAGACTTGTGTTGAATTAAAAGTATTTTTTGTTTGTACAAAGAAATCATACTACTTTCTTAATCAATAATGTATTAATGCTTCACACATTCCTTATAAGCCATACATACAACAACATTTGGAATGCAAGGATGTCAAAAATTATATTTAATAAAGCTTATCTTTTCTCTTTTTCCTGGTAGTAATAGTAATAGTTGCAAATATTTGTAATGCGTCAGTTGAGCAGTTATTAGCAAGAGTTACAGTTATCAATAGTCCCTAGTTAAATAATAAATTAAATGAGATTTTGGTTCTGACATTCTGCAGAGGGTCAGAGTTCAAAGTGTCATGCTGGAGGAAGACAAACAGCAGCCAATGAGATTTTTACATCCTGACATATTAATGGCTTATTAAGCATTTATACAGTGTTTGTACATGATTTACTAACCATTAATAAAGCTATGGGTTACAACTTAGTAATGCTTTATAAACGGTGCCATTTTAGAAACCGTTAATTGGCTCCCAGTTAACATTTTAGTCAGAAAGACTTTTCAAGCATTGTCCTCAGGCCTTATGCAGGATCTAAATGTGTTGTATTTATCTGAGTTTGCTAATTAATGACTTAGTTTATCCACTTGTTTCCATAATCTCTCACTCCTCTTGAAATCCAAAAATGAAGGCATGTATAACAATTCTCATTTATACAAAATTAAGATAAGATTAAGATAAAACTTGATTGATCCCAGGTGGGAAATTTACAAGAAATGTACACAAAATGTAACTAGAACGGTAATCAGCAACAGAATAAATAGAAACAAATATATATTCAAATAAATCAAAGTGTGCATCAATGCAATTTATGTGCAAGCCAATATTGCAGTTTTCTGATATCTTTATCTTACTGTCGGGATGTTATTCCTACTATTTCTACTGCATCTTATTCCATTCCAGATTTGCATAACCTTTACTTTGCTGAATGTCACGTATTGCCACCACAAGGTGTCCCGTGGGGTACCAGCTTTTCAGCATAGGTCGTTAAAGAAGCCCCTCTTGATCTGCTAATGTAGATTTTGTAACTGGCCTGCACTGTCAATGAACTCATAGCTGGAATGGAATAAAGCCAGATTAAAGTTTACACTCAGTATTTGTTAGTGGTAATCGTTTTAAAGTCAATTATCACTCACACTGTTTTGTGTGGAAAGAGACAAGCTCAGCTCAGGAATAACACATTTTTCCACTCTTTTTAAATCAATTATCTGTCTTTGTTTCTCTCTGCTTGGATCTCACTCTCCTCCCATTTGTGGTTCCTGATTCCATTTACCTCATTTATCTTCTCATCTTCCACTCACACGTCTCTCTACTCAAAGTCTATGAGCTGGTACAATGACGTGTGTGTGTGTGTGAGTGTGAGTGTGAGTGTGTGTGTGTGTGTGTGTGTGTGTGTGTGTGTGTGTGTGTGTGTGTGTGTGTGCTTCTGCCTGCCTTGTCTGTGTTTTTAATCTCTACCTTTCTCTCTCTTTCAGCACATCATCTCATGGGAGTCTCTTTGCATCAGTGACACACAATCTGCCATCAATTGGACCCCCCCAAGGGACACTACAAACATGCACACACTGCCTCACACACACACACACACACGCACACACACACACACACAAACACACACACACACACACACACACAAACATAGACACACACACAGTTTGTGTTTCTGAGTTTATCACTATGACACTCTAACATTATACTTTTACTATAACTCTATATACTTTACAAACTGTTTTCACCTCTGTGTATATGTATTTATAACTTCTCATTATGCATATAGCCTACATTTACTACATTCATGCTTATATTCAGTTTATTCAATTGCAATCACTGTCTTCCACAAATTTATATTTGCCATTTTATATCATATTTATGTATATATTTTTGCCCTATATTTCAACTTGCACTACTTCATTTATATATAGTACATTATCATTCATCCAGAGGGAGAATTTCTGCTCTGCAGGCACAAATGCGATCCCGCAAATACAGGACTGTGTCCTGATAGTTAACAACGCTCACGTTCAAAATCATAAATTGCAAAATTATATATTCAGTTCATCATTCACAAAAAAAAAACACACACACACAGGATTCTCTGTTTCAAACTCTCATGTTATTTTAGAAATAAAGTTTGGTGGCCAGCATAGATCTTAAACAATCTACATGTTCTTGTCATGTCAATATTTCCTTTTAAATATAATCTCAATCAATGTGTGCTCTATTTAATTGTACTTTATTACTTTACGACGTGGCCAGTATATATACATATACATATATTATATCACTATTTGCTTAGCCTAATTAAGAAATCCTGAAAAAGTTAACGTTAGCTAGTTTCATGTAGCTTCTTACTTATTTTTAATTTCTTCTCCCTTCTTCGGCCGTCAGCTGTCCACTGTCTCCGTCTGTCTGTGCTGCCGTCCTCTGTGTTCCTACTAAGGGACAGCACCTGAAACTCCGTGACTGCAGCGGGTAGAGGATGGGCATAGGTGAAATTGGGACCACAAATGTCAGGAAAGGTGTGTTCATCAATCACCTCTTTGATTCAATGTGGAAATTTGAGCATAGCTGAACTCCTGTTCTAACTTAGCCTCCGTTTCCATAAATGTCAGAACACTGCGAACAACAAATCTACACATAATCAATAATTGTACGCCAGTAGTAATAATGTATCAAGACTGTGTATAAACTTTACTAAATAAAAATCTACAAACACATCTAATCAATAAGCTATCGTGATTATGGTGGTTTTGACTGAAATTGATGTAGTATTGATGCGTTCTTCCTTCCTTAGTATTTTGAATCTCATTACTTGTTACTTTAGGCCAGTTTTTCTATGACATAAATAAACCTTTTATTTATTTACAAATGTATATATTAATTTATAGTTGTGTCTACTTTAGGCCAACATAAATGCTATGATCAGTTTCTTCCAAAGAATAAAATAGCTTTGAAAGGAAGTTTAATGATTGAATGGGTTCCCTCGCTGATTTTAGAAAAACTAATTTGATAAAATAAACGTCTGATCACATTAAAATGACCCCACCAGTGCAACACACACACACACCTGGCCCTATTGTTTGCCATTATGTACAAGTGATACAGATCACACTAAATATAACTCAGAGATATGTTTCATGTTAGGGTGAGTTTCAATTATGAGCCTGTAATCTGTTTCAGCAAGTCTCTGGAACTGTGGGAAATATTGTTTAATCTCTCGACTCAAACAGGGTTCCCTCTGGGACACTGATGGTTTAACTTCTAATATTACTGGCTTCTCCACCTTCTCTTCAATTACAACTAATCTAACACGTCATCAGTCTGTCCTGACACTGCTTAGATTACAGCACAGGACTCTGTTACATAAAAGTCCTACAATTAGACACATTTAAAGTTTCATTTGTGTGAGTTCTGACTCACCTGTGTGATCAAACAGCCAGAAGATCTGTGACACAAAAGACAGAACTATAGAGACTATCAGTCAGTCAAGATGCATGATCAATACATTTCTATTGATTCTCCTCACGGATTGAAAAATATGGACGGTATGACTATTACCCTTTATTTAAATTTTTTAATTTAATGTGTAGTGCTTCTTTATGGAACATTTCATGGTAAACCGATGAACATGCCAGTTGTTGAGCTACCGGTGTAGCGCGAGGGTTCTTCTCCTTCATCAGGATGGGGCTTAGATCCAATTGGATTGAATAACTGAGGCACACATACATTCATATACATCTGGTTCCCCCACATTAACACACATCTGAAGAAAAAATTAAATAATCTCGATGTCTCGATGTCTTTCTAAGCAGTGAGCTTGATAACTACACTAAGAATGACTTCATATCTGTGTCTCTGTCACTGGGGTTAGTCAGTATTAGATTTACATGACTCACTATGCCCCTTGGCAATAGGCCTTACCGTAGGCAGAAGGGCTTTCAGACTACTAAATAATTCACAAATCATAGTACAGATTTCATACCACATGCTCGCGTTTCATATTTTGTTTTGTTAAAAACCTGATATCGGTGATATTGGGCCTCTGAGGAGCTGCACCCCACCCCCTGTCTGCCCCATGTTCCTCTCTTTCTTCTGTCCCGCCTTTGCGCTTCATGGTAACACGATGCCTAAAGTAGTACAGCATGTTGATCTGAGTATTGTGTGTCTGTACCCCCCGACCCTGAAACCTCTTCTCATATGCTGTGAGACACTGCGTGTTGGGGGAGGAGGTGGGTCAGGTAGGAGGGGGTGTTCTGAAAGAGGGCTTTGTGACTGACTTTGAACCCCCAGTGAAGGTGTTTTAGGACAGGATTGATGCAGGCGAGTAGCAGAGCTCTATATGATCTGGACTTTATCGAAGACTTTGGATAATGTACCATAAAGAATGCTATTGGAAGAATGGATCACAGTTTCTACAGCAGAAGTTATGTTTTCCAAGTGGAAAAGACAGTTTTGGTGATGCGATGTGTGGTGTTTGAATTATAGGCTGCTGTCAAAAGTCATTCCAAGTATGAGGGTGTGTGGAGAGGCAGTCAGTTTAGTTTGAGGAAGTTGGTTTGGGTCCATAATATAATCTTGGTGAGGGCATGGGTTTGTAAAATACAAAATAGAATTGATTTTACATCTTAGTTACCTTCTGTCCATACTGAGTAGAAAATGTAATTAATACAATCTACACACATATTTAAAAGCATAATGATAGACTTCTTTAACTGCTTTCAACAAGGTTTTGTAATATGTTGTTGTTCACCTTAGAGCCATTAGAAATATATGTATATATGAAAGGTATATAAATACAGTTAGTATAATAATGTTTTATATTCATGGACCTAACCCTGAATTTGTACTACTAAAGACCTGATCAACATGTCCATTTATTTCTCTTTAGAGCTGAGCCTTTAGAGACTTTAGAGCTGAGCTTGTGAAGTGTGAGAATATGATAATCATTGTATGGCCTGATCATCCTAAAATCTGCTGTGGATATTCATTGTTGTTCTTGTTTTTTCAAGGCATTGACATTTCCTGACTTCTCAAGCAAGTTTTAATGATGTTCTTAACAAGGAACCAATGTGTGACTTTCCAATTTCGCCCAGAGTAGTGAAGCAGATTATTTATAGCGTGAAGGTATCAGGCTGTGCAGCCAGTTCGTTGTGGGTCCTGTGGTTTTGTGCATATCATTACTCTCTCACACATTTGCAAACACACACAACCTGAAACAGTAGCTGTGTTGGTGAATGGGCCTGTGGGATTGGACAGTTAAACGACCAATTAACTGAGTCGATCAATACAGCTCCCTCCTGACCGACCTAATTAACTGCTACTGTAACGGGAGCTGTAACAGCTCTGGGCATGTTTACTGTGCACTTAAGTGGTCTGCTGGGAACTCTTGATGTGTTATAAGACAAGATACAAGGGTTAAAACATTGGATATTTAAAGGTGATGTGCTGTTATGTTCTTAAAAGATTCTCATAACCACTTAGTCCAACTGCCCTGTACTGTACTCTGTCATCTACATAGTTCTCAGTACACAGTAGTGGATATCCAGGACCTATATTTGTCAAGCTGTGGATTGAAGCTTGTTGTGACTGCTTTTAGCAGTGTCCTAGTCCCATACTACACACTGATTCTCTGCAGCTTTTCAGTCTGTTGCGTGTTCACACAGGAAAAAGGACAAAATAAATTACACTCAAATAAAGTCAGTATGCATACTAAAAACACTTGATTTTAGTTTTAGCTCACTACCTTATAACAGAGCCTTTCTCAACATTATGTTGAGTGGCTCGCTTCATTTGTTTAGGTATGGTTGATTTAAGGTTGTTGTTTATTTAATATTGCTGTTTTTTAGTGGCCTTTAACAAAAAACACCTCCCATAAGCCCGTGACGTTAAGCCTGCCAACGTCACAGGCTTATGGGAAGTGTTTTTTGTTAAAGGCCAACGTCACATGCTTATGGGAAGTATTTTTTGTTAAAGGCCAACGTCACGGGTCAACAGAAGAGGTGCGTCCATTGTTGAGCTGAGGGGTCACAGCTCGCTCAGATACGTCTGTAATAACAGCAGGATTCTGAAGACGCTTCATAAACTACTTCTGTCACATTCTGTGTGAACCATTGGGTGAACATGCCTGTCTGGATAGCTAAAAGCCCCTAGAGGCCACCAACAGTGTTTGTTACACCCTATGATACAAACCTGTTGGATTTATGATGAATCAATTCAACAGAAAATGAATATGCAACTGTTTGGATAATGGATTCATTGTTTAAATCATTTTGTGGGAATAAATGTGAAACATTCACTGGTTTGCTTCAATGTGAGTGTCCAAGGTAGTTTAGAGAGTGACAAATTTAAAGCAACCGTGGTGGCACCACAGGTAAGGCTCACCCAAACATTTCGGAATCCTATTGGGACACATTACATTTCATAGCAATCTGGCTACAAGTGTTGCTCTGGAGAAACAGACCAGCGTCCCTGTAAAACAATCCAGTATATCCATCATGAATCCCTGTATGACCACAGATAGCAGTGATCTAGCATTGTTTCTGGAGGACAGCAAATGCAGCAGTGAAATAGCTTCAGTGAAGCCTGTAATCAAACACAATAGAGAGAGAATGTTGAAGATCAGCATGCCATCATAATCACCACACACAGCGTGTGGAAGGTGTGGGAAAGACGAGCACATTTCACAGTGAGGCTGGGACAAAATAAATAAGAGAGAAGCAACGCAATAGAGAGAGAACCTCAAAGACAGACAGACTGCAGAAGAGCCATCATCTGATACCACCGCTGACACTTCGACCCTGGCAATCTTTTCCCTGATTTGTTCAATCAATTCTACAGAGACCAATCAGATCTAGCACTGACCCTTCATATATTTTATGATGGCAGCAGATGTGGCTGATAGAACAGAAGGGTAAACTCCAATGTCGGCTCTCTGCTGTCACTTGTTGCCCATGTGTTACTTTTTTATGGGGGAAATAAAACAGTAAACCTTTTTTAAAAGAAAGTCTCACCCTGATGCACTCTTATAAAGAGTTTTTAGAGGTGAACAAACTGTCTTGTGTGTATCTTTAGCCCACTACTGACAGCACAGGGCTTTAAAACACCTATGTATATAGCCTTTTTTGGTTGGTGTCCATCGATCTATTTATAGCATCAAACATTTCAAGTGCAGAAAATCACCCATAACTGGACCATATTCTTTATACATGATATTAGAGCTTTGAAGTGCTAAGATAATCTTAAAAAAAAGATTGAATATTTGTACATTTATTACAAATATCAATGGGATTTTAAATAAGGCTCTCTGTCCCTCTAGTTCAGACATGGCTGTAGCACAACACACCTTCTAGCTAGCATGCTGGAAACATGTTGGGAGCTTAATGGGAGCTGTATTGTTTTAATGCTAACAAATACACAGTTTTTTAGAAGGTTCAAATTGTAATATCAAGTACTGTAGTAGCTACCACATTGTTTTTTAGAATATGAATATTAAACTTCAGGAACACGCTTCACTTTGTTAAAAATAAAAAATTAATTTAATTTAATTTTCACGGATATGCCCCCCTGCACGGACTGCCGTGGACATCTACAGAAGATTGCAGTACTTCAGGCAAAGATATTTCATCTAGAAGAGAAGGATACAACAATACAATGGACCCCAAAGGTGAAGCTACAGCTTGCCCCGGAGAACAGTCACGTCTGGAATAAGCGTAGAGCAGGACTTAAAGCCACCCCTAACAAACTAGAAGAACCTGACTTGACAGAAAGAGACTGGCCCCCGCTGCCATCATACCAGCAACGGCTCACATCAACCCCCGCTGCGCAACCGTGGATTGTAGCAGTGAGCACGGCAACCACCGCCACTGATGTCTCTACAGCTGGAAAACAGATTCCTATCAATACGAACCGAGTCTGGATCGCCGCTTGAGGACCCAGCTCGCCTGTCAGCCCCGCACCGTTCGGGCAGAACGAGACGCAGAGGACCGCAGAAGCTGACGGAGGACGATCAGCACTGAGCAAACAGCGGATCGAGGATGTGCGGCGAACAGAGGACCACAGATCACTGAGCCAGCAACGCTAATTATCGGCGACTCTACTGTATCAGGCATTAACATTAACGGTAAGAAAGATACCAAAACATACTGCTTCCCTGATGAGTCTGATGAGTCTGTCCACAAATATGTGAACAAGGTTATTATTCATGCGGGGAATAATGATATCTCAAGGGGAGAAACGGAAACACTAAAATGTGACTTTACTGAACTGCTAAAAGTTGTAGGCTCTAAAGACAATGAAACATACATCAGTGGTCCCATCCTACAAGCCAGGTCAGGAGTGAATCGTTTTAGCAGAATTTTGGGGCTCAGCAGGTGGCTATCAGTTGCCTGTTCCTTGCACAAAGTGAACTTTATTGACAACTTCAATCTGTTCTGGGAGCATAGAGGCCTTTTCAGAAGAAATGGACTTTCTCTCAACAGATCTGGAGAAAAACTGTTTGCTTCCAATATAGACCACGCCATTAGCCACCCAACTTTGGCTAAATGTAAGGAGACACCATCCCCAACACCACCAGATAACCACCATGATGACGTCCAAACAACTGGAGCGAGTGACCTTGCTGCAGTACCAGCCACAACAAGACTGCACACCAAGGACCCCAGTCCCTCAACTCCACCGACAGACATAGATGAAGTTGAAATTTTGTGGAGTAGAACTGAGATACCCTACCCCCTCCCCCTCATCTTCCTCTCCCTTCCTCCCTTTTAGCGACAGGATGAACAAATTGGTGAAAGGTGGTCTTAAACTGACACCTCAAATAACCCCTTGCTCAAAACCATCATACCCCACCATCATCCCCCATTCTTCTCCCCCCTCCCAGAAGTCCCCCGCACCTCCCTCTCGGTTTATGTCAAAAGCCTGCTCATGGACACTCAAGGACATCACCCCCCCCCAAACTGGTCATGCCGTTCCTGTCTTGACTACTACCAGACTAAATAATCAGCGCTCAGCACGCACTGCGTCTGGTTATCTTAGATATATCAGTGCACAGCCACGACCGGATTTGACTCCTCTCACAGACTCCCTGCAGCTGAAAGTGGCTCTTCTGAATGTCAGATCACTGACTACCAAATCTTGTTTGATTAATGATATGATAGTTCAAAATAACTTGCACTGTATGTTTCTAGTTGAGACCTGGTTAAACAACATTACTGGTGTGGCAACACTGACTGAGACGTGTCCTCCAAACTATAAATGCTATTAGGCAGTCAGGCAAAATAGGAAAGGTGGAGGGATTGCCGCTATCTTATCAGCGTCGCTTGTATGTAATGACATTGACCTGGGTGAATTTACATCATTTGAATATCTTGCTATTGAGCTAAAAACAGAATTATCTTTGCTCATCATCACGTTGTACAGGCCACCAAAATATTCAGCACTATTTCTAGAGGAATTCTCAGAGCTGATTTCACTCAGCATCACTAGATGTGAAAGAATAATCCTGCATGGAGACCTAAATATTCACGTAAATAAGAAGAATGATCCCAAGACTATTGAACTTTAAAAGTTACTAGACAGCTATGATCTAAAACAAATCAGCATGGTAACACGCTAGACTTAGTGATAACGACAAGGCTGGACATCGATAAGATCTCAGTAATTGAATTACCAATATCTGACCATCACTGTGTGTTTTTTGATACTAACCTGCTCTTAACAAAGACCAAAAGAGAGACAGTGGTCAAAAAAAGAATACTAGATGACACAGCAGAGGAAACATTCTCTAACATCATGAGATCATTTGAGCCATGCTCAGACTGCTCCTTAAATCTCATGGTTGAAAATCTAAACAACACCTTGTCATCTACCCTGGATACT
The DNA here is from genome assembly GCF_900634415.1 of Cottoperca gobio. Classification (NCBI taxonomy): domain Eukaryota; kingdom Metazoa; phylum Chordata; class Actinopteri; order Perciformes; family Bovichtidae; genus Cottoperca; species Cottoperca gobio. The sequence continues at coordinate 3,436,597 of NC_041360.1, forward strand.
GTTGCTCCATTACAGGTAAAAAAGAAATCCACTGACAGAATCTCCCCATGGTTAAACAACAGCAATGTTACTCAGACTAAGAGGACTTGTAGAGCAGCTGAACGAAGATGGAGGAAAACTAAGCTCACAGTTAACTATGATATCTACAAAGAATCCATGGCTGCCTATGGTAAAGCAATGCAGCTGGCAAGAAAGGATTACTTTTCTAAGATTATCACAGAGAATGTTGGAAATTCAATTCGGTTCAAAAACGACTTCATGAAAGAAAGGAAAAGGAAAGGAGAGACCCTGCCCGGAGGAAGCCCGGGGCCCCCGTCTAGAGCCAGGCCCAGAGGGAGGACCCAACAGCGAGCGCCTGGTGGCCGGGTTTGCTACGGAGCCCGGTCGGGCACAGCCCGAAGAAGCTACGTGGTGCCTCCCATCCATCCATCCTGTGGGCCCACCACTCATGGGAAAAACCGCTGGGGTCGGGTGCGCTGTCACATGGGTGGCAGTGATGGTCAGGGACCTCGACGGACCAGACCCGGGCAGCAGAGGCTGGCTCTGGGGACGTGGAACGTCACCTCTCTGTGGGGGAAGGAGCCGGAACTAGTGCGGGAGGTGGAGCGCTACCAGTTGGATTTGGTGGGGCTTACCTCCACGCACAGTCTTGGCTCTGGAACCGTACTCCTGGATAGGGGTTGGACTCTGTTCTTCTCCGGAGTTGCCCAAGGTGTGAGGCGTCGGGCCGGGGTGGGGATACTCACTAGCCCCCGGCTGAGCACCGCTATGTTGGAGTTTATCCCGGTGGACGAGAGGGTCGCCTCCCTACGCCTTCGGGTTATGGGGGGGAAAACTCTGACTGTTGTTTGTGCCTATGCCCCAAACCGCAGTTCTGAGTATTCGGCCTTCTTGGAGACCCTGAATGGAGCCCTGCAGGGGGCTCCAGTAGGGGACTCCGTAGTCTTGCTGGGAGACTTCAACGCACACGTGGGAAACGATGGAGACACCTGGAGAGGCGTGATTGGGAGGAAGGCCCTCCCTGATCTAAACCCGAACGGTCGTTTGTTATTGGACTTCTGTGCTAGCCATGGAATGGCCATAACAAACACCATGTTCGAACATAAGGATGCTCATAAGTGCACGTGGTACCAGAGCACCCTAGGCCAAAGGTCAATGATCGATTTCGTAATCGTATCATCTGACCTGAGGCCGCATGTTTTGGACACTCGGGTGAAGAGAGGGGCGGAGCTGTCGACTGATCACCATCTGGTGGTGAGTTGGATCAAGGGGTGGGGGAAGACTCTGGACAGACCTGGTAAACCCAAACGGGTAGTGCGGGTGAACTGGGAACGTCTGGAGGAAGCCCCTGTCCTGGGGATCTTTAACTCACACCTCCGGCGGAGCTTTTCAGCCATCCCTGTGGAGGTTGGGGGCATTGAACCTGAGTGGGCGATGTTCAAAACCTCTATTGCTGAAGCTGCGGTGATGAGCTGTGGTCTCAAGGTCTTAGGTGCCTCAAGGGGCGGTAACCCTCGAACACCGTGGTGGACCCCGGTGGTCAGGGAAGCCGTCCGACTGAAGAAGGAGTCCTTCCGGGTTATGCTATCAGGGAGGACTCCGGAAACAGTTGCAGGGTATCGAAGGACTAGAAGGGCGGCAGCTTCTGCCGTGTCAGAGGCAAAGCAGCGGGTGTGGGAGAAGTTCGGAGAAGCTATGGAGAAGGACTTTCGGTCGGCACCAAGGTGCTTCTGGAAAACCATCCGGCACCTCAGGAGGGGGAAGCGAGGAACCATCCAAGCTGTGTACAGCAAGGGTGGGACCCTGCTGACTTCAACTGAGAAGGTTATCGGCCGGTGGAAGGAGCACTTTGAGGAACTCCTGAATCCGACTAACACGCCCTCTATGGTTGAGGCAGAGCTGGAAGCTGATGGGGGATCATCGTCAATTTCCCTGATGGAAGTCACTGAGGTAGTCAAACAACTCCACAGTGGCAAAGCCGCAGGGGTTGATGAGATCCGTCCAGAAATGCTGAAGGCTTTGGGTGTTGAGGGGCTGTCTTGGTTGACACGCCTCGTCAACATTGCGTGGAAGTCTGGGACAGTGCCTAGGGGTTGGCAGACCGGGGTGGTGGTTCCCCTATTTAAAAAGGGGGACCAGAGAGTGTGTGCCAACTACAGGGGTATCACACTTCTCAGCCTCCCTGGTAAAGTCTACTCCAAGGTACTGGAAAGGAGGGTTCGGCCGGTAGTCGAACCTCTGATTGAAGAGGAACAATGCGGATTCCGTCCTGGTCGTGGAACAACGGACCAACTCTTCACTCTCGCAAGGATCCTGGAGGGGGCCTGGGAGTACGCCCATCCGGTCTACATGTGTTTTGTGGATCTGGAGATTCCTGATCCTGACGTAAACTTTATCAGTGGCAACCTGCCACATGAGACACAGAAACTCCGGGGATGATACTCCGGATGATGAGTTAGTAACATACATTTACATAAATGCATACAGATAGAGAGGGAGAAGAAGACAGGGAGGGGAGGAGAGAGGAAGAGAGCAGGGAGGTGTCCCCCGGCAGTCTAAGCCTATAGCAGCATAACTAGGGGCTGATCCAGGGCAAACCTGAGCCAGCCCTAACTATAAGCTTTATCAAAAAGGAAAGTCTTTAGCCTACTCTTAAATGTGGAGAGTGTGTCTGCCTCCCGAACACAAACTGGAAGCTGGTTCCACTGGAGAGGAGCTTGATAGCTGAAGGCTCTGGCTCCCATTGTACTCTTAGAGACTCTAGGAACTACAAGTAACCCTGCAGTCTGGGAGCGCAATGCTCGTGTGGGTTTATAAGGTACTATGAGATATTTAAGATATGCTGGAGCCTGACCATTAATTGCTTTGTAAGTCAGGAGAAGGATTTTGAATTTGATTCTGTATTTCACCGGCCAGCGCAGAGCAGCTAATACAGGAGTAATATGATATAATATATGCCTAACAAGACAAGAACAGAGACAAGTCCTTTGTCTGATGCCAATAAAAGGTCATTGGTAACTTTCACCAGTGCCGTCTCTGTGCTATGATGAACTCTAAATCCAGATTGAAAAACCTCAAATAAACTATTATTATGTAAAAAATCACATAACTGTTTTGCAACTGCTTTCTCAAGGATCTTAGCGAGAAAGGGAAGGTTAGATATCGGCCTATAGTTGGCTAAAACCTCTGGATCAAGACCAGGCTTTTTAAGAAGTGGTTTTATTACAGCTACTTTAAAGGATTGTGGTACGTAGCCAGATAATAGAGACAGGTTGATCATATTTAATAACAAGGTGTTAATTAAGGGTAAAACCTTCTTTAAACAGTTTAGTTGGAATCGGGTCTAAAAGACAGGTTGATGGCTTAGACGATGAGATTGTTGAAGTTAATTGGTTAAGGTTGATTGGAGTAAAACAGTCTAGATATATTTCAGGAGTTACTAATGTTTTTAAAATTCCAACAGTTGAAGTTAAGTCATTACCAATTGAGGTCAGGAGGAGATTAATTTTGTCTCTAATAATTATAATTTTATCGTTAAAGAAGCTCATGAAGTCGTCACTACTGAGAGATATAGGAATAGAAGGCTCTGTAGAGCTGTGGCTCTCTGTCTCTCTGGCTCTCTCTCTGCTGCCCTGGCATTACGGAGAGCCTTCTCATACGTTTTAAAAAGATCTAACCAGACTAAATGAGATTCTTCCAATTTAGTGGAACGCCATTTACTTTCAAGATTTCTCGACTTTTAGTTTGCGGATTTGTAAATTAAGCTATGGAGCTTTCTTTTTCTGTTTTATGATCTTCTTCTTTAGAGGTGCAACAGAGTTGAGTGTTATTCGCAGTGAGGCTGCAGCGCTATCAACAAGATGATTCATTTGGGAAGGACTTAAGTTAGCATTGGAGTCCTGCATTATATTGATATTGATTCCTGTATTGAATGAAGTGCTGATGGAATCACTTCCTTAAATTTAGTCACAGCACTTTCAGATAGACATCGAGCGTAGGATATATTGCCTACTGGCTTGTAGTCCAGTAACAGGACTTCAAAAGTTATTAAAAAAATGGTCTGATAAAAGAGGATAATGTGGACACACTGATAAACTTTCAATTTCAACACCATATCCCAGAACAAAGTCCAGAGTGTGGTTTAAACAGTGAGTTGGTTCATGTACATTTTGACTGAACCCAATTGAATCTAATATTGAGATAAATGCATTATTAAGGCTGTCACTATCAACATCCACATGAATATTAAAGTCACCTACAATAATTACTTTATCTGTTTTAAGGACTAAACTTGATAAAAATTCTGAGAATTCAGATAGAAATTCAGTATACGGAACAGGAGGGCGGTACACAGTAACAAATAAAACTGGCTTTATTGTTTTCCATGTTGGGTTTGAGAGCGTAAGAACAAGGCTTTCAAAAGAGTTATAGTTTAGTTTAGGTTTAGGATTGATCAAGAGGTTTGAGTCAAATATGGCCGCAACTCCACCTCCTCGGCCAGTACCTCAAGGAATGTGAGTATTAATATGACCAGGTGGAGTAGATTAATTTAGACTGACATATTCTAAATGTCTCAGCCAGGTTTCAGTGAGGTGTTTATTTTAATTAGGTTTTCATGTATAACTCCTCTTCTGTTAACCATAGATTTGATTAATTTCAGTGGTCGTGGGGCAGACACAGTCACTATGGGGATTTGAGTGGGTGATTGCCCGGAAAGAAGCACAGAGAAGTGTGCAAGACTGCAACTCTTTGTCCTGGTCTCAACTCTGGGTTGTCATGGATTAGGTCCACGAATAAACTTTGTAATATTATTGGATATGAGATCTGCTCCAGCCAAAGTAGGATGGATGCCGTCACTCCTAATCAGACTAGGTCTTCACCAGAAAGTCCGCCAATTGTCTACGAAGCCCACATCATTATCTGGATACCACCATGACACTGCGACGGAATGATGACATGCGGCTAAACATGTCATCATTCAAAAGATTTGGCAGAGGACCAGAGAAAACTACGGAGTCCGACATTGTTTTGGCAAATGTACACACCGACTCCACATTAACTTTAGTACACTCCGATTGACGCAATCGCGTGTCATTACCGCCAACGTGAATAACAATCTTACTGTATTTACGTTTAGCCTTAGCCAGCAGTTTCAAATGTGCTTCCTTGTCGCCGGCTCTGGCCCCAGGAATGCACGTGACTGTCGTCACTGGTGTCTCAAAATTAACTTATCTCAAAATTGAGTTACCGATAACCAGAGTTGGCTTCTCAGTAGGTGTGTCACTGAGTGGGGAGAACCTGTTAGAAACAGCAAGCGATTGGTGGTGAACCACGGTTCACCACCAACCGGCTTCTGATAACAATTGTCAGGTAAATTAATCCTGATCTGTATTAATCCACACTGGAAAGACTATCACATGTATTTGTCCTACCTCAATCAATATGTATTACGACACTACGAATATGTTTCTGCACTATTATGTATTTTCTGCACAACTATGTATTTTCTGCACAATTATGTATTTTCTGCACTAAATGTATTACAAACATAATAGGGGCACTTCCCCTTTAAGAGTAACAGGTCAACAAACCATCACTTCCTGACTGCTGACGGAGGAGCGTGTAGGCGCCAAACTGGGACCAATGAGGAGAAGGTCAACGCCTACTCCATGTATTAGATGCGATTTTTCAAATGTTTGGGCACACTTGGAGCGGGACCGTCCGACAGTTAACTGGTGTTTTTAGAGCGTTCAGTCTGTGGAAACGGCGAAGTGAAAAGTGTCCTCAGCTGAGAATATTTTCTTTGTTTGACTTATTACGTTAAATAAATATATCGATTGCACCAGGAGATTGCTGTTTTGATTCGACATTCAAGCTCCGAGTTCTTCAGCTTTTTCCTACCCTTTACACTTCTTTTGGACAGTCACCCAGTCTCCCGGCTGCTCGGGTCCCGCCGGGGGACAGCTAACAGGAGATACCACTGGTCGGCCCGCACCGGCTATAGGGGGCTTGCTAACAGCTACAGTTGCTAACCGCTGACTAACCATGGTGCGGAGCTGCTCATCTATCCCTCTAAAACTCGCCTCCAACCCTGCGTATAAATTACATTTAATAAACGTACCATTATTATTAAAAGAGGCAGAGCAATAGCTAAACATGAAACACACCGAGCAGGAGAGAGCATAACAGGAAGAGGAAGATGCCATTGCTAGCTGCCGAGCTACAGCAGCTAACGTTAGCAGAGCCGAAAGGAGCGTAAAGAATTGAGGATTTTAGCGAGAGTCGCTAAGAGAAGGAGGATAAGGAGAGATTTGTACGTGCTTAGGAAGTACAAGTATAGGTTTAGATAGATGACAGGTAATTAGCTGATGTGATCAAGAATATAACAACATTAACTGGGTCAAGCTGGAGCTGCCGAAGTATGCTACCAGCAACACAGAAACATTAACAACCGGAAATGACGCGCTTACCGTAAACACCGTAAGAGAAATATAGTTAAAATCAGACAATTTATAAATCAAAAGGATGCTGAAAAACTAATCCATGCTTTTATCTCAAGCCGACTCGCTACTGTAATGCACTCTTTACCGGCCTTCCAAAAAAAACAACGGAGAGACTTCAGCTCATCCAATACGCTGCAGCGAGGCTGCTGACTGGAACCAAGAGGAGAGACCATATCAGTCCAGTGTTAGCCACTGTACACTGGCTTCCAGTAACTTTTAGAATTGATTTTAAGGTCCTCCTTCTTGTATACAAAGCCCTAAACGGAACCGCACCAAGTTACACTGCCAACTCTAATAAACTGTGTGCCCCAAGAAAATTACGATCATCCACTACTGGTTTATTAAATGTTCCCAGAAACATCCAAAAGAAAATTGGGGATGCAGCCTTTATCAATTATGCACCAAAGCTATGGAACACTTTACCTGCAGACATTAGGGAGGCAAGCTCACTCAATATATTCAAAAGTAAGCTAAAAACATATCTCTTTACTTTAGCCTTTTAATGGTGATATTTTATATCTTTTTACTTTAGCCTTTTAATGGTGATATTTTATATATTTTTTATCTTAGCCACTTTAAACTAATTTAAATGATTTCATACATGTTTGAGCTTTGTTTTCCTGAAGGAGGATCATTTAGTATTGAGGAAGTAAGAAAGTTAAAAGTAAGGTTGAGAGAGCAAAAGGAAAAAGTAATGTCAAAGAGAAATCTGAAGTGTTGAAAACAATGGAAGAACATAAAAGACAGTTTATGTTATGGGAGAAGGAAGCAGAGAACAGGGATAGGAAGAAAGTATGTGGATTATTTGCAAAGACAAATATAGATGAAAGTACAGACAAAGGGATTATGAAAATGTCAAAGAATGTGTAAAGGCTGCTATTTTATCTGCTATTTTAATTCAGCTATTTTTATATAATTTTAATTCTGCTATATTATATTATTTTAATCTGCAATTTTATCTGCTATTTTATACTTTATCTGCTATTTTATACTATTTTAATTTGACTATTTTTATAATGATACTTCAGTCTCATTTACATCTACACTGTGATTATTGTACTGTAAATAATCTTATTCTGTCCTTGTACTAATTGTTATGTTTTTGCTGTGAAGCACTTTGGGCTGCAATTCTTGTATGAAAGGTGCTATACAAGTAAAGCTTATTATTATTATATTATTATTATTATTATTATTATAGTCATGGTGCTGTTGGAACACTGGTACGCCACACACCAGTGTCACCAATATGTTGGGGTTCTGGTGTGAGCAAGTCTGGTTATTAACACATATTAATGATGATTAATATTAATCCATACATCCATCCATCGTCTACCGCAGCAGATCCAGTAAGGAACCCCAATCTTCCCTTCTCCGGGCCACATCCTCCAGCTCCAGCGTTCCAAGGCCAGTGAGGAGATATAATCTCTTCACCGAGTCCTGGGTCTTCCCCGGGGTTTCCTCCCAGCTGGACGTGCCTGGAACACCTCCCTAGGGAGGCGCCCAGGTGGCATCCTTACTAGATGCCCGAACCACCTCAACTGGCTCCTTTCAACGTAAAGGAGCAGCGGCTCTACTCCGAGTCTCTCACGGATGGCTGAGCTTCTCACCCTATCTCTAAGGGAGACGCCAGCCACCCGTCTGAGAAAACCCATTTCGGCCGCTTGTACCCGTGATCTCGTTCTTTCGGTCATGACCCAGCCTTCATGACCATAGGTGAGGGTAGGAACAAAGATCGACCGGTATATTGAGAGCTTTGCCTTCTGGCTCAGCTATGTTTTTGTCACGACAGTGCCATAAAGTGACTGTAATACCGCCCCCGCTGCTCCGATTCTCCGGCCAATCTCTCGCTCCATCGTCCCCTCACTCGCGAACAAGAACCCAAGGTACTTAAACTCCTTCACTTGGGATAATGGCTCATTCCCTACCCGGAGTAGGCAATCCACCGGTTTCCTGCTGAGAGCCATGGCCTCAGATTTTGAGGTGCTGATCCTCATCCCAACCGCTTCACACTCGGTTGCGAACCGATCCAGTGACTGTTGAAGGTCACAGACCGATGATGCCATAAGGACCACATCATCTGCAAAGAGCAGCGATGAGATCCTCAGGTCACCGAACTGCAACCCGCAGCCCTGGCGGAGGCCAACATTCACTGGAAACGAATCCGACTTACTACCGTGTATCCGGACACAACTCTCGCTTTGGGCGTGCAGGGATTGGATGGCGCTCAAAAGTGACCCCCTCACCCCATACTCCCGCAGCACCTCCCACAGTATCACCCAGGGGACCCGGTCATACGCCTTCTCCAGATCCACAAAACACACCGGATGGGCGTACTCCCAGGCCCCCTCCAGGATCCATCAGGGAAATTGACAATGATCCCCCATCAGCTTCCAGCTCTGCCTCTACCATAGAGGGCGTGTTAGTCGGATTCAGGAGTTCCTCAAAGTGCTCCTTCCACCGGCCGATAACCTTCTCAGTCGAAGTCAGCAGGGTCCCACCCTTGCTGTACACAGCTTGGATGGTTCCTCGCTTCCCCCTCCTGAGGTGCCGGATGGTTTTCCAGAAGCACCTTGGTGCCGACCGAAAGTCCTTCTCCATAGCTTCTCCGAACTTCTCCCACACCCGCTGCTTTGCCTCTGACACGGCAGTGGCTGCCGCCCTTCTAGTCCTTCGGAACCCTGCAACTGTTTCCCGAGTCCTCCCGGATAACATAACCCGGAAGGACTCCTTCTTCAGTCGGACGGCTTCCCTGACCACCGGGGTCCACCACGGTGTTCGAGGGTTACCGCCCCTTGAGGCACCTAAGACCTTGAGACCACAGCTCATCACCGCAGCTTCAGCAATAGAGGTTTTGAACATCGCCCACTCAGGTTCAATGCCCCCAACTTCCACAGGGATGTCTGAAAAGCTCCGCCGGAGGTGTGAGTTAAAGATCCCCAGGACAGGGTCTTCCTCCAGACGTTCCCAGTTCACTCACACTACCCGTTTGGGTTTACCAGGTCTGTCCAGAGTCTTCCCCCACCCCTTGATCCAACTCACCACCAGATGGTGATCAGTCGACAGCTCCGCCCCTCTTCACCCGAGTGTCCAAAACATGCTGCCTCAGATCAGATGATACGATCACAAAATCGGGTGATCAATCAAATCGGATCATCAAATCATAAAAAGGGGTTGATAATAACACACACTACAATGAAGTAGTTGTATTAGCACAAAAATGCATTGTTCAGAAGGAATGAATAATTATCTAAATTATTATATGTAATTGTATTCATTAGTATGACTTTATTTACACCGAGTCACTTCTAGGGGCACCAACTTTGAAACAAACAAACCCAGTCTTTGAAATTATGTGGTCTCATAAAATTATGTCATAACATATACTAGACAATGAATTAGGAAATCTGATAAATAAATTAAATGAATAACTATAAACACAATGACCATACCAACAGCTAGCGAAGGTTGAAGTGATTGTGGAATTCTTAAGGTTGGCAATACTCTCTCTTGTACAACAATAAACAAACCAGCATGTATGTTCCAAAAAACATTTATTAATAAGATAATAAATGTCAAAACACACAATATATAATATTAAGCAATCAAAAGGGAACATGTATACAATTGTGAGTTTGTGGAAGAAAGAGACCGTGTGTGTGTGTGTGAGTGCGTGCATGCGCTTGTCAGCGGTCCTGTGACGTCTCCACGTGCTCTGCGCGTGCAAATACGTGTGTAGAACAAAGGGGACATATATTGCGGGAGCTTTGAGTCCTTGTGTGTGTTGCTATGTTAAAAGGCAAATTCATAAATTATTGTGAGATGGTAACGTGTAAGATAATGGTGCCAGGTTAAGAATATCTTAGTGTGCATGTGACTCTGTCTGTGTGTACAATACTAACACAGCACCTGGTGAAACAACATAATGTTTCCTATTACCTCAATACAACAGATTACACAACACAGTTCAGTGAATAAACTAAATCAACACATGTACATACATTTCCAACAATATGGTCCAGACACAAAGGATCATGGGAAATTAAGTCCAGTAGCTCAATATCCATACTGTGAGGATCATAACAGTCCCCTGCAAGTAATGGGAGCAAAAAACAAAGACAATGTCTCTCTTTGTCTCTATGGCACTCAGTTTGCTGTATATACAATATAACTTAGAGAAAGACCAAGAAGTTTAACAATGCTGTTACTAAAAGAAACACACAAAGCAGAAACTTCTGTTGATAATGTTGAAAACAGGGTGTATTTTTCACACATTAAGATAGAGTTCTGACTGCGAGAATAACACCACTTATTCTCAAATCTCAGTTTTCCATCTGGTGCTGGGTCTCTGTGAAAGAATAACTATTTTTGGAAGATCACAGCCTTGGACAGTCACTACACTGAAGAGAAAAAAAAGACCAAATGGACGGATTATTAGAGCAGAATGACAGACTTTAAACAAGGTCCAGACTCAAGTAGCTTTATTTACAGTAGGACCATCGCTCTTTAAAAAGAGTCAAACTACAGTAAATGTTGAAAATGTGACTTTGTTATAGAAAAGAAGGCTCTGAATTAGACTTATGAGCAACATATTGTAGTGAGTCCCAAAATGAGTAACAAAAATAAATCCCAAAGTGTATAATGGCATCAATCGCAGCAGACTTGTGATATTAATGGGAAATTACATTTACAATTGTAGTTCCATTATACAGTGGAAACAATCATAACAACTGAGGAAATATCATTACAGTAATCAGTCATGAAATATAAAAATGAATGGAAATACATAGCCAAAGTTGGTACCTTCCTTTTTTTGCTTTTCCATGTGGTGCAACTTTCTTAGAACAAGTGACATTTTCATTTAAACTTGTAATCCAATTTACACCTATACTATTACTCATATACATGCACATTATTCATAGCCACAAAGACTGCACATGTTGAAGTACTCCAATGCGCGCACACATATACACAAACACACACACACACACACAATAGAGCAATCTATAATTCAGAGCATTAATAATTAAAATGCCTGTCCAGAGATTGATGTCTATGGGTGGTGAGCAGGCTTCATGAATACACTCCTGTACAGAAGTGTTTGTGTGCGTATTTGTGTGTTTTCATGTATGGCTGTCTGTGTTGACTGAACCACACAGAGGTTTTATGTTTTTAGAGAGCACCACCACACATCACCATGATCAGTACAACATACGATGATAAAGGTAGGAAGTGCTTAAGCATGTTTACACACAACTACAATAAAATGAATGCAATCAGATTAAACTTTAATGATCCAGAGAGAAAGGTGGGTCTTTGCAGCACCCAAGGCCACAAAACAGAACTGAAAAAACTATGTCTTTGACTCCCTAATACACCGTTCTTATTGACTTAAAAGAATGTGGACTAAATATAGATGAACAGAATCAATTGGGTTGCATCAAAGAGGATTAAACTAGGTTTAGGCAATCCAAGGCAACTTTAAAGAGCCTACGAAATTATATTTTGTCAGTGTTATTGGCCTTGGTATATGATAGAGGTTGCATTTCTATTGTGAAATGTGCCATATATATTGCCATATATATATTTATTATTATTGATGTATTCTTAATAAATCATGATCATAACAGCATAAAAATGACTTCCGCTAACAACAATCAGTCGCTGCGCCGGGAGTATCCACTTCAGCAAAGTTCTTGCGATGACGTCACAAGTAGAACACAGCCGCCAGTGTTGGTCTGCGTTGAAGCATCCAGCAAAGACTGCTGTCAATTATTATGAGAAAGAATGGACAACAATCAATCACCAAGAATACTTGGCAAGCGATGTGTTGTATGGGGATGTGGGGCCGTCTGCAAATCTAGCTTTCTGTGGCCAAAAGATGATAAAATGTTGCGTTTATGGACAAGACAAGTGTGTCGATGAAACTGACGATTTGTGGGGAGCACTTTGAGAGATCGTGTGTCGAACAAACTATGCTCGCCAAGGAAATGAGATTCAAAAAGAATTTAAAACTGAACACAGATGCTGTGCCTACAATACTGCCGAGACCCCAGCCAGCACAAGCCAGCATGCCGATTCAAACACCTTTGCCGATGCAGAGTCCTCCACCAAAGAGACGACGAAATGCATTCACCAGAAGGGAGAGCGAAGGTAAGCCGTGCTACTTGTTTAATTTATTTATTGTTAAAAGCATAAAGCCATAATCGGTCTAGGCCTACTGTAATGTAACGAGTTTACCCCAGGCCCTAGCAATATGTGTGTTATTGTTTGTAGTATTAATAACTTTAGCTAATTACACTTCATTAGCTTAATTAAGTATAGATTCAATGTTTATAACAGGCTTCCCCATTTTATTCTGTAGTTTGAGTAAAAGCATGAGTCTATTTAACTTTTAACTATCACACTATTATTACATAGGTATTGAAACATTGTTGAATGAAGCCACTGACAGAACTGAGGATACCTGTATGATCAGCGACAATCTATTGGACATCCACACTGAGGAGGAAGCTGTGTGTACACCAGTAAGTATACAGACTGTATGTCATCTGTACATTACAGTTGTAGTACCAGTAGACCTGCACATGACAAATTAAAAATACAATCACCACATGCATGTACATAATTCATATATTTTGATATCATTGCTCTCACAACCACATCTTTTATTATGAATGTTATTTGATATTTTCTTTACGTAGACATGTATAAACATGCAATACAATTTCAAGCTGGTTTGAAAGATTTATTAGTAAAGTTGTGTTTTGTACATTTCAGACATGTCAGCGATACATTCTGTTAAATACAAGATAATACATGTCAATGGTAATCACTTCAACCTTCTTTGCTTATTTATCTATTTATTCTGTAACTTTGCCAGAGTGACCATAAATAGATCAAAGTTTCTGAGCTCTACGCATTTGTGACCAAGGTAATAACCATATTATTGTGATAAGTCTTACGAACCACTTATTTGGGTGGTGATTGCCTAGTGGTCTGGTGATACGCATTTGCGATATAAATAACTAATAAATGTATTATCATATGTAATAACTGACAAATGCACGTATTTACATAGATAATGTGAAGAAATGTTAGGTACCAAAGCTCAACTCACTCATAACTGTCTTATCATATCAGGGATAATTGTGACTCATTGTGATATTGTGAATGCATAATATGAGCACGCCCCCTGGCAGAGTCATTCGAATACCCCGTATGATGTGACGTAATGACGTCAGACGTCAAAGACCGGAAATTATATAAAAACGGATGTAGCCAGGAAGCGGGACGTTTTTTTGGGGAGCAGGGGAGAGAGAGGCTGCAAAACAGGAACTTCTCTCAGCTGAGAATATGTTCCATGCTTGACTTATCATATTAACAAATATATCGATTTAACTACAAGTTTTCTGTATTGATTCGACATTCAACTTTTTCCTCAACACCTTCCAGACCAGAAGGTCATGAGTTGAACACCAGGTCTGCCACCATTATGCCCCTGAGCAAGTTGCTTAACCCTGAGTTGCTCCAGGGGGACTGTCCCTGTAGTTAGTTCACTGTAAGTCGCTCTGGATAAGAGCGTCCGCTAAATGACTGTTATGTAAAAAGAATATTTGTATTAACGTCTATTAATATTGTGTGTCAGTCTGTCAAAACAACACGAGAGACTCACTGACAAAGTCCCATTCAAAAAGGGGTAGTTTGGGTTTTGCTCTAACATAAGGTTATATGAGTTACTAACCGGGACTGATATCATGTAGTATTTTGTGTAATTCCACTGCTTGATTTTCCTATAAGACCTTACTGAATCTTCTAAATATTTAATTTGTTTAAAATTGCCAGTTTGTTACTACACAGTGGAGACCAGTCACATATAATGCTTCTGTTCAAGCTTATCAGCAGCGTGATATGAGAATTGGCTCCACTGCAGAGATTGGACAGGAGCTTAATGTTCAGCATCAGCAGAATTACTCAATATATGTTTTGTGTGTTGTGGCTTGAAAAGTTTTTGTTTCCTGAGTAATAGCTATAACAGTAATTGTTTTATCTTGTAAGAAATCAGTTTTAAACTGTATGTACTACACTACCACCATCATCTCCTATCAAAGATAAACCACTTTTCTATTTGTAATTATCCCACCATTCCAACCATCAACTTTGTTCAGTGGTTTTCATCGTATTTACAGCTATCAACAAGGGGCAAAAAGCTAACAGCTAACGTTAACTAGCAAGCTACAACCGCTACCAATCTTAAGAAAATTATGCAAAATGGTTATATTTTGATTAAACAAGGTGACTCTTAGATGTAGGTAAATATACTCATCTATTCAAAGCTTAGCTTCATGAGTGACATTTTAAAATCACACTAGTTCAACAGCTTGCTGTCCCAGTTTGATTTCAAACAGTATTTTTGGTAAAGCTACCTTTATGAAAAAGATACTGATGAAAAAAATGTGGCTGTTTTTAATTACCATCTAATTTGTAAATGCACAACTTGATCACGATGAAGCTGACGCAGGACTTCTTATTGATGAGCAGCAAGCGTGTCCTCCTCTGAAAAAATTGTCTTCCAAATGATATTCCTGAGAAAGTCCCCTCAGGTTTCAGATTATTATTTTTCTTTCTTTCTTTTTTCAAATGGTAAATTAAGTTAAATAACAAACTTTGACCAAACAGATATGAATTAAAAGACTATGCCAATGTATTATCAAACTTCTTATCAAGCTCCAATATTTTCTTTGCAACACCCAATTTCTAAAGAATACTGGAGTGCACCGTAACTTAAACCATTAGCACAACCGTATTACATAAATACAGTATATTAGTGTTGAGAATTGGCTGTAAATTAACAGCAATTGCTTACAATGTACAGTGTGTGAGGTCATATGTGTGCACGTGACCATGCGTATGTGTGAAGGTATGTGTAGGCTACATATGTAATACATGTTTGGCATAATATTTGGTGTAGAAAGATATTGTTGGTATTGCCAGAAAGCTGAGACTTTCCTCATACAGTCATCAATTTGATTCAAATTGATGGAGCAGGTCACATATTAGTCTTATTTTGCATCTTTTTATATCACTTCCTTTTTTGCCGCCAAACAGGATTTCTTGCTGGGACCGGGTGGTTGGGATGGTGATAAAGGTCACTTGCCAAGAGCTTCAGTCATCTTTGTTTTTACTGTGCCACTTAATGCAGCCCTACTTCTTCGTCCTCTCATGTTGGTCTGAAGTCAGACTGGCGCTACAGTGACTCACTATTGCCTCTAGAGGAACACGTGGTATTAAAAGACAGGATGGGCCGGGGCTAGTCAGTTAGCGTAATCATTTTAGTCTCTGCAACACAACACATAGATGTCATTGACAAAACGTCAACACTGTTACCTCTTCACATTCTATTGATAATGTTAATTAATTTTTTTTTTTTTATTCTGGCATATCTTACACATTGTACCATTAAGTAACAGCAACATTCCCTACTACCCCTGCTGATATACAGTATTATGTCAATAAAATCTAACCTCAAATGATTCCAGTCAGAGTGATCCACATTTGATGAAACAGAGTTTCTTCCTCAACACAGCTAGTCAATATATTCAGCTGTGGCGAGGGAGGATCCTTCATCATATACCGCTTTACAATAGCTGTGTGATGAGTCATCATTTCAGTGTGTTGTGGGAGGATTTTAATCATCATAAAAACAGTCTAGATGAAACCTGCCTCACCCTTTTTAAGAAACTGCTAATATAATGGCTTTGTTTTTCCACAGCCACACTTGCTGTACTTAAAGAGCCTACAAAATGATACACATGAAATTCTACTGATGATAATAAATGCTATTTGTGGTGCAAAATAATGTGTTATTAATGACACCATGCCCGCAGTATTTAATAAATCACGATTTATTATGTCGACCACCGATGTTGACATCGCCGCCACCGAAAACAGCCGACACCATTTTCTGACGTCACAAGTAGAACTGTTGGAAAGATATTCCTAATAACACCACAAAGTCATGATCCAAATCAAATAGAAAGGTTTAATCAATATTCTTGCAAGAAGGAGCCGAGTTTTATTCATACAAAGGATGATCAAACTCACGCACATTGAGGTTGTAAGTTCTGCTGTGTTGCTCAGCGAGGCAACTGTCTCTGCTTCTACATATATACCCAATCATCAAAGGACAAACTTATTCAGATTGGAGGAGTCAAAAGGTATGCATTTACAGAGATCAAAAGGAACACATCTATTTAGAGAGATCGTCTTTGATGTTTATTACTTGTTTACAGTAACTAACAGATGTGCTGATCCATCACCTGATGACTGTTCTTTTATTGCTCTACAGTTCCTCAGCAGTTTGTCTCCTGTCCCCTGCTGTGTTTAGCCCCCAGTGTAACCTCTTGCCTTTTGCTGAGTTAATTACTGGATTTTTCCCATCAAGAACACAGTCCACCAGTTGAATACACAGACAGCATGGCAGACGTGGCAATGTTGGACTCTGGCTTGGATATTTTGACAGAATCGAGTGACAGTGAGTCGTCAATAAACTCGTTGCACCTTCAAGAAGAGGTCGACTTTATTGAAGAGGATGTTGGTGTCGTGGAATCAGATTATGCGGGCGAGTTTAACGTGGTGGGAACAGACCAGTTCGAGCCAGAGTATTCAAGCAGCGATGGAGACACAGACGGGAGCGAACATGCGGATGATGGTAATAATCCTATATCGATTCGATGGCTTGGTTTCCTTGAATTGTTATGGAACCTGACTAGTTGTCCGTAAATTGCTTGATGGCTAAATATTAAATTATTTCTCAACATCGACATCTATAAAGCTTGATAACTTGACTCTTTCTCGAAGATTCTGCGCTTGAGATTCTATCGTTGTCTGATGTCAAACGTCATATATTACGAGGCTGTATATAAAGCATTTGCTATTAGCTAACAAACAGACCGGGAGGACAGCGTTGTTTTATAAAGTATAGTCTGCCTACTGACGAGCGTCTTACAGCTGTATAGTAGCCATAAAACCTACCAGATTTTCATGGAAGTTACAATGTCGTAACTTTACGAGAATGAGGTGAAACGGGTAAAAAGTTGCTACTAGGTAGATACGACCTCCGTACGACCATAACAGGCTTATGAGCTGCTAACGAGCCTGTCGTGAACGAGGTATATAAATAGTATGTAATTAAGATGACGTTAATATTGGCCATTTTCCTGGATATTGGATATTTTGTACATGTCCTTACCACTCTTCTTTTGTACATTTAGGTGTACATGTGAAAACTGTACAATTATGGAAGCAATTGAAGAGTGCCACTGCTGCCAAGAAAAGGATGTCATGGATGCCAAAATGGAGGAATTCAATGAATATGAGGGACATGGTGCAAACATAACCTGCATAACAGATCACCCAGGATTCCAATCAAATTGGCTGGATGTGTGGGCAGACAGCCTACCAAAGGTATTCAAAGAGGGACATACAACAAGCAGGTGATCAGCCACGTAATGATTAAGTTACTTGTGTTCACAAATGTGTAGAGCTCAGAAACGTTGATGTATTTTATGGATGTCAAATGGTCACTCTGGCAAGGTTACAGAATGAATAGATAAATATGCAAACAACATTGAAGTGATTACCATTGACATTTATTATTTTGTATTTTACAGAATGTATCACTATGTGGCATAATGCCAGCTAGCGAGATTTTGCTGGGGAATACTTGGTAAGAACCACAGAATGCCATCATGTGCCATTCAAAAGATCCGGGCTACGTTACCATCTGACAACTACACGTCGTTCAAGTATCCAGCACTTAGAGTCTATAGTATAACAAAACACAATGTCAGTTCAGTGATTGAATCTGCTTCTATACAGCACTCTTGTTTGGTTCATCCCACCGAATGCTGAGTGGAGCTGGGACTTCGAAAGGTTCCTCATCAACATTGTCTTGGCACAAAGTGTAGAGTCTCGGTCAAGAGTTCAGTAACATACTCTGAAAAACAGATGTTTCATAATCAAGAATTATATATACACGTGTGTATCTGTATTTGTATCTTACATATCAATATTTAAATATTATGATGCTAAACTTTGGAACATTCAACCTGGATTGGAACTTGCAGTCCAGCTAACCTGACACGTGGTCGCGCCTGCATGGACTTGTGATGTATCCGTGGAGGGGGATCCGTCTGCAGAGCAATTTCATTCTGACATGTCTGAAATGCAAAAAACACAACTTTACTAAAAGATATTTCAAACCAGCTTGAAATTGTATTGCACGTTTATACATGTCTGCGTAAAGAAAATATCTAATAAAATTCATAATAAAAGATGTGGTTGAATTGATTGAGAGATGATATCAATGATATCAAATCAAACAATTTGTCACATGTTCCACCCACTATTAGTTTGTTTTCATTTGGTTTTACCTTGTCAGTAATTCTCTTATCATTTCAGATCCTGGTTCATCCTCACTGCCTGCAATCAACTTATTCCCCTCACCTGGTTTCCACAGCCCATCTCCTCACCTGCTTCTCATTACCTCATTAGTTCTCTCAGAGGATATATACCAGTTCTCTCCCACTTGTTCACTGCCAGATTGTCTTGTGTTTTCCTGCCAAGTTCTCCAGCGATCGTCTAGTTTACCTGTTTTCCTGACCTGCCCGTTTTGACCCTGCCTGCCTCTTTCTGGACTCCAATTCTTCTACTGCTCCTTACTAGATTTGTTTGCCTTTTGGACTGATTTACCGGTATTTGACCCTGCCTGGATTACTGAGTAAACTGAACTATATTGTATTCTGCGTCGTGCTTTTGGGTTCAGGTCTGTCTGTTCCAGCGAACCTTATACAATTCGATGTTAAATTATGTACATGCATGTGGTGATGCTATACATTGTATTTTTAACACGTCATGTGCAGGTCTACTGGTACTACAACTATAATGTACAGATGACGTACTGTCTGTATACTTACTGGTGTACACACAGCTTCCTCCCCAGTGTGGATGTCCAATAGATAGTCGCTGATCATAAATGTATCCTCACTTGTCAGTGGCTTCATTTAACAATGTTTCAATACCTATGTAATAATAGGGTGATAGTTAAAAGTTAAATAGACTCAAGCTCTTACTCGAACCACAGAATAAAATCGGGAAACCTGTTATAAACATTGAATCTATACTTAAGCTAATGAAGTGTAATTAGCTAAAGTTATTAATACTACAAACAATAACACACATCGGCTAGGGCCTGGGGTAAACTAGTTGCATACAATAGGCCTATACGGATTATGGCTTTATGCTTGTAACAATAAATAAATTAAACAAGTAGCACGGCTTACCTTCGCTCTCTCCCTTTTGGCGAATACATTTCGTCATCTCTTTGGTGGAGGACTCTGCACGGTCTTGGCAGTATTGCAGGCACAGCATCTGCATTCAGTTCAGTTTCATCGACCCTGGTTTTCCTGGTCCAGCAAAGTCTGCTCTCATGTGACGCACTTGTCTTGTCTATAAACGCAATATTCTATCATCTTTTGGCCACAGAAAGCTAGATTTGGTGTTTTCCCCACATCCCCACACAACATCGTATGCCAATTATCTATTGTTGTCCATTCTTTATCATAATAATTGACATCAGTCTTCGCTGGACGCTTCAACGCAGACAAACACTGGTGGCTGTGTTCTACTTGTGACGTCATCGCCAAACATCACCGAAGTTGATGTTTCCGGCGCGGCGACCGATTGTTTGCGGACAACTTTTTTATGCTGTTGTGATTTAAGAATACATCAATAGAAACATATATGGCACATTTCACAATAGAAAAGCAACCTATCATATACCAAGACCAATAACACAGACAAAATAGCATTCCGTAGGATCTTTATGCACAGTGGTGCTTCGAGCTGAATGTAAATATGAACATGCAAACAGTATGATAACATACTGATCTTTAGCAGCCGTACTGTCCCTCTTTTCAATCACATTTCCATTATTTAGCCTTATTGCCATTTGCCACCTGTCTGCCAGATGCCCTCAAACTTGCCCCATCAATTCCCACACGCTGCTGTGCCTTTGCGTTCCAGCCTCTGTACCCTGAACCATGGACCCTGTACCAGTCTGCCCTTTTTCCTACCTGTGGAAGCTTGTTTCTTCTTTACAATAAATCACTGACCTGTATCCGTACCTGGATTATATACATCTGGGTTCATTCCCTGTTGCCTTGCTCACCTGTTGGCAACATAACCTCCATCTATCCCTTCTCCCAGACATTAAATTGTAACCAAGTACAAAATGACTCAAGTAGAGTCAACATCCTGGACATTTCAGGATAGATTGTAGTAAAAATTGTAGATTTATAAGTAACAACGGCCATGTCTACAATTTGGCAATATTCCATGCCTGTAACAGCAACTAATAGCACAGCAACTTGCAATATATGCAAAGCCAAAGTTCTGAGGGTTGGGAGTAGTTGTTAGGAACGTGACACAAACGCTTGTACTCAAATGCATGACAAGTTTTTAAAAAATCGAAAGGGTCTTTACTGAAAGACAAAGTGCAACAAAAAATCCCTCGAAGAGGAAAAAACGTAGATGAGAATTGTAAAAAGAAAAACTAGGGCTGTCAAGCGATTTAAAAAAAAAAAAAAGAATTACAAGCTTTGTGATTAATTAATCAAAATGTATCGCATATATCAATATTTGCTGTGAGAAGCATTTCAAAATATTAAAATGGATTTTGGAAGATTAGTGAATCAATGAGTAGGCATTATAAACTTAAAGGTCAACATGTAATTTATTTCAATACTATTTCTCCAATATCTTGTTTACTACAATTATCTTAAAGACAGACCAACAGTTTGACAAAGTGCAATTTAAAATATGGCATAACATCTTTCATTGCACAATATCTTTAAAAGTTGTGTTATTTGACGGCATCTGTAAAGCCTCCGTTAACCCCCTGTAGTCCATTGTAAAGGGTAGGAAAAAGCTGAAGAACTCGGAGCTTGAATGTCGAATCAAAACAGCAATCTCCTGATGTCATCTATATATTTATTTAACGCAATAAGTCAAACAAAGAAAATATTCTCAGCTGAGGACACTTTTCACTTCGCCGTTTCCACAGACTGAACGCTCTAAAAAGCCCCAGTTAACTGTCTCACGGTCCCGCTGCAAGTGTGTACAAACATTTGAAAATTCGCATCTAATACATGGAGTAGGCGTTGACCTTCTCCTCATTGGTCCCAGTTGGCGCCTACACGTTCCTTCGTCAGCAGTCCGGAAGTGATGGTTTGTTGACCTGTTACTCTTAAAGGGGAAGTGCCCCTATTATGTTTGTAATACATAGTTGTGCAGAAAATACATAATTGTGCAGAAAATACATAGTTGTGCAGAAAATACATAATAGTGCAGAAACATATTCATAGTGTCGTAATACATATTGATTGAGGTAGGACAAATACATGTGATAGTCTTTCCAGTGTGGATTAATACAGATCAGGATTAATTTACCTGACAATTGCAATACATTTCGTGACGGAGTTGTTAATGTGTCCCAGGTAAATCGACTCATTCTGCGTCTGAACGTCTGATCGAAATGTATGACGAGACGGGTCACTCACTTTAGCATCAGCGGCGGTGCTAGCTAGCACCGAGCTAGCTGCTAAGTGCTTTGCGTTGATGTGATATTTCAGGCTTGAAGTGCTCCGATGGTTCGAACATTCGGCGCTGCAGGAATCGCACAGAACGGCGCATCAACAGTTACATCCGGGAATTTATTAAATGTAAACTTTCCATTCACTGGGCCAAGTAACGTTTTCTCACCCACTTCCATTATGTTGACGAGGCTACTGTGGCCGCGCCGGTGACGCAAAGAGTCAAGGGGGGGATAATCACGTTATTTTTTATGTGATTAATCGAAATTAACGCGCTAATTCGACAGCCCTATAAAAACATTAACTAAACTTGACTACAGGAAAAATGCAACAATGGTTCTTTGCTCGAAAACGCTGGCTCTCTTGATGACACAAGATAAACTGGCATAGGACAAAGGGAGAGAGGACTAATATATATATATATATATATATATATATATATATATATATATATATATATATATATATATATATATATATAGACACAGGTGAGGACACTAATTAACAGATTGGGAACACATGGGGGTAGGAAGTAGAAACAACAGAGAACAGGTAATTAACAAAATATAACAGGGTCCAAACATAACATAAAACATCTAACGAACAGGCCGAGACCTAATAAGTAGTGCAAAATACATCACAACAAATAATCCAACATCTTCAGAGAGTCGGAGAATTTGTCAGTATGAAACACTTTTTACATTTACAATTTTATTTATAGTCATATCGTCATTCAGTCACATGTGAGGCTGATCATTCCTGAGCATCTTGGTTAGATACGAGTTAGGTCATTTTCTTTGAAACATTTAGCCTAATAAAGTTTCCAGTGTTCAAAAGGCCCCATGCTCTTATTCTGGGTTATTAAGTAATACATTCAAAATCAGAATATCAATAAATACAGACGCAATTAATGAATACATAATGTAAATGCAATATGCCTGTAGAAATGGTACCTGTGGCTCTAAGCAGGACACAGTATAAAGACAGAATGCAGGTTGTTATTACTAACCCCCTCACAACCTCATACTGGACTATCACAAAATTCAAAAGCTAGCTTTTAAACTAGCGTATTCACTTTAACTACAACAACTGCATCTTATTGAACTAATTTCTTTAGCTATCCCCTGTTGCTTGTTATGTGATATTGTTGATTTCATTGATGTTCATTATTGGTGCACTTTTGCCTATTGCATGTGTTTTTATTTACTCTATTGGATGTACAGTATGTTTTATGTGATTTAAGGTGACCATTAAAATCAAATGTATTATTATTATTATTATTATGTGCAGGTGTTTGTTAAACAGGTACCAGGCTGCTGCTGCTGTGGCAGTAATAACTGTGTGCCTTCATTAATATTAGCAAAGTGCACATGTGTGCAGACACAAACTCCATCAAAAGTCTCTACAGCTGTTAAAGCCGACTGACAACAGATCCAGCTGAGATCAGAAACAGCCGTCGCTTTGCGTGACTCTTCAGAGGAAAGGACGTCTCATTTCTAAAAACACATTTCCTTGTTTCCTCTCTCCTCGCATCCCCGATGGGCGGGACTAAGACGCAAGTGAGTGAGGGAAACATAGATGCAATTTAAGAGACTTGGGATGTACCCAGTGTGTAAGTGTTGTAGGGTGCATATCAACAAAGTAAAGGAAAAAAATTAAGAGGAACAAAAGCTGCAACACAACCAAACAGGGGCCTGCAGCTATCTGAAAAACAAGGAGGCAAACGACAGATTGGCAGTGAAAGTCTGCCTCCCCTGTCTCCCCTGACCGCACGTCCCTGGATTAGCTTGAGCACTAGCTGAGTCACTCAACTCAATAAAGTCTTGGAGGGTGTCACTTCACATCTCCTATTCTACACGCACAACATTATTTTCAATTGAGGCACAAACGGCTCCTTAGATTCAGCCATCCGTCTTGGGTAGAGGCACTGCATGCTTTTCAATATTGCTAATTCACTGCGGCCTTTTACACCTGCTTACAGTGGTTCATGCTTTCCAGAAACAGCCACTGGGAAATCATTTTGGAAGCATTGAGTTGGTTTAGGATGGATTCTGCTGCACATCCAACTTCAATCTAGAAACTGTCATTGTTTAGACAAAATAAGGAGAAACGTCAGTGTGGAGATGGCCTCTTACAGGTATTTCTCATTTAGAAAGTGTCCATGACCATTTGTTTCTCAACATTTTGCAGTTTACTTTCAGTCTGCCTTCAGAGATTTGGACAAGTTGTCAATTGTGATCTAAGAAAGTATGTGCCTGCATTTTACAAGGACATCATGAGCAGATGAATGGCCTGTAAACTCTATGCCAGGGATGGGCAACTTTGAGGATAGAGAGGGCCACAAAAAGTGTGTCCCCATTGCCAGAGGGCCACTTTGCACCCCACGGAGCTCCGACAGCACCCCCCCCCCCCATCGCGGAGCTCCGACAGATTGATTTCTGGAAATTGAGTCACGGGCCGGCAGTTGCCCATCCCTGCTCTATGCCTATGTTTAAGTTAGCATCACATTTGTACGGATTTGTTAAATCTGTAAAAAGTACTTCAGGCTTTTATCACATAAAATGACACAAGCGGTTTGATTTAACCCCTTGGACAGACCTCCAAGACGTCAGCCCTGAGGGTATGAATGTTGCAAACAAAACGACTCTGCTCGACTACTCCTCGGCTTAGGGAAAACCCTTTTGTAGCATAGACATTAGACTCCCAGCTCCCAAGTACCAGCAGCAGTCAGAGATTTCAATGTAAAAGTATTTGTTACGCACAACTTTTTGGGGACGTTTTAGATTCAAGTGGACTTACAACGAAACAACATACAAAATGGAACTAAATTCATTCAAACCCAAACCCAAAGTAACAAAATTACAAACGTATTACCTGAACTGCTAACTCAAAAATATGGGAAAAAAAGATTAAATAAAAATGCTTCCCACCCCTACAGATCTCAGCAATACTACAGGTACTTGCATGATATCATTTTGAATCATTTACAAGAAGGTAGATCACAGCATCCTGGCTGACTGGTTGAAAGTGGAGCTATCAGAGAGGATCCTCTTAAGCCTTTCACACACAGAGCCACAACAGGGAGTGACAGAGATCCACAATCACAGAGATTTAGAGAGGTTGCAGATGTTTGTGGCACATAATACACAAACATACAAAAAAAATGGGTGGGTGGGTGGGTGGGTAGGAGGATATTGTTACCCTGTGACTCAGGTCGATAGCTGATAGCTGTCTGCTCTGATGCCTTTTTTTGATTAGCCGGGAGTTAGATGATGGGGTCACTGCCAAGATGGTGACGGCCTAGCCGCCCACTTTGAGCTTCACAACGGTTCTTCAGAAACCTATTGGGAAAGTTACAGGGACGACATTCATATTTTATGTTGGATTATGATTTAGGTCCGTCATACATGTTTGTGTCTGCAGGGCAGAAGGAGGCCCTGTTACATTATATACCTTTTAATGTGGTCATCTTTTATTGATGTTGCCCCTTATCATTTTGACTTGAAGAACATGAGGAGCACTATGCTCGGTTCTAGCCAGTCATGCACTCTCAAAGCTGCTTCAAATGCTTGAGACTGCTTTGGAATATACAGTGTTTTAAAAAAAAATCTCCTGCAGGTCTCGAAGTGCTACAGTAAACTGAGGTAGGATTACGGCTTTACAGGCACATCAAAGTTTATAATAGTTAATAGTTTAAGAACGAAGGTTCCCAGATTCATGTGCCCCATCCACTTGGATGAAGTCACAACAATATATCTCTTTGTGATTAAATCCAACATTACCTACATGATTCAGATGGAGGAAAGAGGGGGATAGTGAGAATGGAGAAACGGTGAACGAAAACACATGGAAACAGAGAAAGAAATCCATATTCCCTTTCCTTATTTGGCAGCAAACACAACAATGTAGAAAGAACATGGGGAAGAGGAAATAGAAAGTATGAGGAAAGAGGGATGCATCAGTCCACACATGAGTTACCTTGAGAAGACAGAGGAGGAGAGAGGAAAGAAGAATTCAAGCAAATGGGTTTTATGGTGAAAAATAATGATCATGCTTTATGAAGGGTAGAAGAAAAAGGTTACCAATTGCTTGTATATTATGTATGATAGTCAATGAATAACTCAATATGACGTTTTTTAAAACATTCAACTCTGAAAACATGCTGAAAAAATGATATATATCCAAATCATTAAAGTTACTAATCAATATTATTATATGAACAACTGATAAAATGTTGCTTGCCCGCAGAAAATGCTCAGCAGCAAACAGCAGGCAGACACTTGATAAATAGATTAGACCAATTTCAGAAGTTATTTTTTTATCCTTATACTAGAAGCAATTATAAGCTTTATAGAAGATATATTTGTGTTGTATAATCAATTTGAGCTGTATGCTTTGCTCTTGCTTGAACCTGAATAAAAACTAAATATTTGGATTTAAAGTAGTTGTGGACATTGAGATTTATTATCTTTTTGATGGTAGTAAATCATAAGGTATTGGTGTGTTTAATATCCCAAATGTTCTGAATGGTTTATTTAGCTGATAAATTAAACAAACCCTTGGGGCTTTAATCCTAGCCACTAAAGAAAATCTAGTCAATACCAAATGCACAGATCATAAAGGGGAGAGCTCCTGTTAACAGGCGTGGCTGATATTATTATCTGACTTCAGGGCTATTCAGTCAGCAGTATCATCAGAGTAAGCAGGGTGGGCGCCTAGAAGTAGGAGGTTAGACGATAGGCAAATCTCCTCACCAACAGCTTAAACAATCTTGAAGAACCTATTTGGGTTAAACTCTATAGTGCTTAGGCTTCGTCCCTTTAATGGGAGAGCTGGTCCAGACATACCCTGGTTCTATCAGGGCATAATCTCCGGGATCTAACACGTGGTGCCCAGCAGGGATCTCGACACAGGATTTGTCTAGTCTACAAAAACCCCAGCGGAAGGAAAGTGGCTGATCGTGTGAAGATGACCCGTAAAAGACGTGCAGCTGTCCGTCCGAGCGTCGTAGAGAAGCCATGTCACGGTCCCATCTGTATCCCTAGAGTTTTCCGGTCCATGTTTTCCCTGTCTCTTTGTGTGTGTGTATGTGGCAGGGGCGCGGCCAAAGACTTCAACAGCTGATCTCATTCAACTCCAATCTGCTCACCTGTCTACAATCAACTCATCCCAGCCCAGTTTATCTACCCCGGTCTTCCAGCCACTCATCGCCAGATTGTTGTTTCTACTACCTCGGATCACAGCATTACTTGTCGCTCAACACCCGCCCACCCGCCTGCCTCAGTAAGTATTCTCTATAAAGTATAAAGGCTCAGCTGAGCCTGGTTTCTACTCACCTCACGCCTTCTGCTCCGACCAATCCACTGGAGACTCTACCCTCTCCAGTCCGGCCTCATCCTCCAGCACGTGAGCCTAACATTCCCACTCCCAATCGTTATTCAGGAGACTTAGGGACATGTAGGTTTTTTTTTGTTACAGTGTTCGCTAGTCTTTGAGCAGCAGCCCGCTACATATGTTTGTGACAGGGCCAAGATAAGTTACATTATTGGGCTACTCACTGATAGCGCTCTAGCCTGGGGTTCAGCTATATGGGATGGTCAGGGTTCTCTTTGTTTTTCACTCCCAGAGTTTTTATTGGAGATGAGGAAAGTGTTTGATCACTCGGTCAGCGGTAGGGAGGCGTCACAACGTCTTCTTGCCTTACGACAAGGGTCCCGTAGTGTAGCCGAGTTTCGTACACTAGCAGCTGAGGCCGGTTGGAACGACTCAGCTCTCCAGGGAGTTTTTCGTACAGGGTTAGAGGATGCTGTTAAGGCTGAGTTAGCGGTGAGGGACGAGTCTGCCAGCTTAGACGACTTAGTGTCATTAGCCATAAAATTGGACAACCGTCTTAGGCAACGACGCAGGAAAGGGCGAGTCGGTCCTGCTCCTTCGGTTTTCTTCTTCTCAGGTAGTTCCTCCTTCTCCAGCTAGACTCGGTGTGGATCTTGTTGTTTACCCTAATACCAACCAGGTAGTCTCCTCTTCCCACCTATCTACTGTGGAGCCGATGCAACTAGGCAGAGCTCGACTCACTCCCGAGGAATGTCTCAGGAGATTCAAGGAGAGACTTTGTATGTATTGCGCTCACTCCGGTCCATTTTCTGACCTCCTGTCCCTAGCAATCAAAAGAGGGAGCTTGTCAGTAAAGATGGGGATACTGGCGAGCAAGACCACTTTTTCTGCCCCACAAGATCGAGGACCCCTGCAGGCCACATTGTTGGTGAACCAACAAGCTCTCTCCCTGCCAGCCCTGGTTGATTCTGGAGCAGATGAGAGTTTCCTGGACTCCCAATTAGTGGCCTCGGCCGGTATCGCTACTCAACCTCTGTCGACGCCCCTGTCTGCTAGAGGGTTGAATGGAAGGTTCCTGGCTCAGGTCACTCATATCACTGAACCACTTCATCTCATCCTGTCAGGCAACCACCATGAAGAGATAAGGTTTCATGTTATGCCTTCTCCCCACACATCCCTAGTACTAGGCCAGCCCTGGTTGAAATTGCACAACCCCCACATAGACTGGTCAAGAGCTGGAGTTCTTTTTGTCACTCCTCCTGCCTGCAGTCTGCACTTTCCCCAGCGGGTTGCACCAGACCCACATCCAAACCCGAGTTAGTCGACTTGTCTGCAGTTCCTGTTGTTTATCATAACCTGGGAGAGGTCTTTAGTAAACAGCGGGCCCTGTTTCTGCCTCCTCATCGACCTTACGACTGTGCCATTGATACTCTTTCTGGCGCTCCTATCTTCAAGCCACCTATTCAACCTGTCCCGACCTGAGCGAGAGGCCATGGAGGTCTACATCCGGGACTCTCTCGCGGCTGGTCTCATAAGACCATCTTCATTCCCTGTGGGAGAGGGCTTCTTTTTTGTGGCTAAGAAGGACAAATCGCTTCGGCCATGTATTGATTACCGGGGTCTGAACAACATCACTATTAAGAACAAGTATCTCTTGCCCCTCATCAATTCAGCCTTCGAGCCATTACATGGAGCTACCGTCTTCTCCATGCTCGAATTCAGGAATTCTTACCATTTGGTCCGCATACTGCAGGGGGATGAGTCGAAGATGAATGGTCCCATCTGTATCCCTAGTGTTTTCCGGTCCATGTTTTCCCTGTCTCTTTGTGTGTATGTGGCAGGGGCGCGACCAAAGACTTCAGCAGCTGATCTCATTCAACTCCAATCTGCTCACCTGTCTACAATCAACTCATCCCAGCACAGTTTATCTACTCCGGTCTTCCAGCCATTCATCGCCAGATTGTTGTGTTGTTTCTACTACACCGGATCACAGCATTACTTGTCGCCTGCCTGCCTGCCGACAGGAGAGGAGCGCCAGTCAGGAGATCCTCTAAATGAAACCCCATCAACAACGATGAACAGCCAAATAGAACTGGACCAACGAAGAAAGGAGAATATCTACCTCCAGAGAAGTACAGCAAGCTGACCGCAGAACAAAAAGACGCCCTCCAACTCGCCCGTGGGAATCTGGTTGACAAAATGCCAAAGAAGTAATAGAGACGAAGGCACGGGTCAACCTGGAGAACGCCTAGTGGAAGGAGGGAAGAAAGCTAACCCGTTGTGGAAGAAACCCCTTATCTAGTAGACACTGGCTGAGGTGTCGATGACCCGTAAAAGCCTTACAACAGCAGCACACCTGAAAGTTCTGGCCACAGAAACCATACGTAATCTGGAAAGGAGTAGCGTGGGTGAAAGGCCCACACGATTTAATAACAGATAGAGATTTGAAAGAATTGAACAAACCAAGAAAATACGAAAGCTTGGTAAGGAAGCAACTCGGCATTTTACAGTCACGGTCTGGATGGTGCCCACACAAGGAGTGTTCCAAATCAGTTGACATCCCTACAGTAACTGAAAAAAAGCTACAACAAACAGAAACATTGAGAAACATCATCTCCAAGTAGCTCAATTCAAGGATGATTGTGTAGCCTGGAAACCAAATACATAAACACCTTTGAAAGAGGAGTACATCCCCCGGTTCGGAAATACCTGTTGAACCCTGGAGCTGTACAGGAGATAGATGTGATCGTAAGAGAGCTAAATCCCTTGGGGATAACATCTCCACATTCCGAAGGAGCTTAGTGAAGACGCCAGGAGGTGGACCCAGGCTGCTTCTGCTGAAGGGGGTCCATACTGGTGGTACCTCTTGGGTACAGGTGAGGAGATAGGCTGGACCTAGTACTGTTGTAGTACATTTTCTTAGGAGAATGCTCTACATTACAAAATGACTAAAGATAATCTATGTATGCAGCATGTAATCTTGTATCCATATCTAGTGGCAAGATAGAGACTGTAATGTAACTGGAGGAGTGTAGGAGCAGTGTAGCTCCCGCCAGTAATGTACACGAAGGCTGAGGTTGTTATACGGGGTTTATTCTCATCCATTTAACATCTTATCCAACCCGTGAGAACTGGGTTAAAACAGAAAACATAGAAGTGAACAATAAATAAATATGCATATGAAATCGATATCAATGCAGCTAAATTACACAATAAGTGGCACACATCTAACACGTAGCATATATCACAAGCTAACATACACGAATGTAGCACGTGGCATGTAGCATTCATATACACACACATAACCTTCAACTCAGACGCAGTTGCCCAAAACATTATGCAAACATACCTCGTAGGCTGCTTGACATCCAGAGGGGCTGATGTCTTAAAACTTCATCTTGTTGAGCTTTATATGAGTTTATACTACGTGTTACATAAACACTGCAGATTAGCTCCGCCTCTATGAATTTGTACCTTAAAGGTAGGAACCAAAATTAAAGTGCAACCCGAATACTTAAACAGGGAAACCGTGAAGACAGTTACAAGCAGGTTTTAAGGCCCCCAGGATAAACAGTGTAAAAAGTGACGGATGTACCCGGCCAAATTAAAATGCCTAATATGGAATATCCCAGAAGCACCGGGACAAGGGAAAAGCTTGAGGAGCCAGTGTGCACATCAAAGTAACATGTGAGCATCAGGTGCCAGAGAGTTATAGGCATGGCCAAGTGCCAGGGATGGGAGCAGGTCTGGCCTAACATAAAGATACTTCAAAGATGCTGATGTCAGCAACAACCTGTATAAAATGCTGAAAGAAATGTTTGTAAGAAAAGGGGGCGTGAAGGATACAGTCTCCAATTTTCCACCAATAGAGTATTGTGGGTATAAAAAGCCAGAACTAGTCAGTATATCGTTCGTCTGGTTCCCAGGGCCAGTTCAGAAATGATCTCTATTCTTTGAAGAATAAACTATTGCATTGGACTCTGATCGTCTCCAGTAAATTGCTATTGAACCTGTTTTGACTTTGTCTTTTTTTGACCTGATTGAGACTGTAGTAACTAGTTAATTGTGCTGAAGACTAAAAGTATTGGTGAAGAGGTCCAGACTTCTGGCCCAGAATTGGGCTTCTTTATCTCCGACAGTACTGATGAACCCAGGGATGTGTAGACCGCAACAAATCCACCAGCAGGCCCTGCCACTATCTGCTCAATCAGCGTGACGAGATATGGGTGGTCCAACCTGATAAGGATCAGATGCTTAATTTTAACCGGGTTGGTAACTAATAGTCTGTTGCGATGTACATAATGCCTGTGTAGGGAACTCACTGGGCAGGATTGTCCGGCCAAGACAAGCTTTTCAGGGGTGAAGGTATTTTGAATATGATAAATATACACTGCAGGGGATGGAGAGTGCTAAAGCAGCACCTGTCTCACTGTTCTAAGGTTAAGCGGCTCTGGTGTCCCCTTTAGGTTAAACTGCCAAACTGCAGTTGGAAGATTGACGCTACGTTCTGATCCCTCATCTAAGACGACGAATGTATCCTGACTCATTCGGCATCCCAGGCTTTTCAGAAACACAGAGGAACATTTTTCATAACCGCTGAACCAAACTTTAAACAGTTAATAAATTGATGTAAAATATCGACTAGTTTAAGTTTTACAGGGGTAAAGACATTCCAGAAAAGCACCAAGTGCAGAGACATTAACATTCATGCAGGACAGATGGACAGTTCATGACAGTGAAGACCACAGAAGAAAATTGGATGTTTAGGTGTGGAAAGGAAATGGACGCATGGCGAGAAGAGACCGACTGTGATCACGAGCAAGCAGCAGAGAGAGAGAGAGAGAGAGAACAGGAACAAACAAAGAATTGAGGAAAGAGAGAGGAGAGAAAAAGAATAACTCCTGAGGCAGCTGGATGCCACAGCTTATTTCCAACTGTCTGTCGGCTGAGCCAATGGAACATGAAATTGAATTATCTTCTCTATAAGTTACAAAGTCAACGGAGCTGAGAGGGGTTCAGGATTGGAGAGGGGGAGGGGCAGGGGGCTTGGGGGAGATAGGAAAGAGTGAAGAGGAGAAAGAGGAATAGAATAACTCAGCTGCTGTCTCTATTTGTCACTCTCTTCCACACAAGTGTTAATCCACTGGCTAATTCCATCTGTCGTACCTAGTTCTAAGTAATATTTCCCATGTAATAGTGATCTTAAGCGTTGTATGTTGTGTGGACCTAACAGACAGCTTGAAATTACAATATTAGCATGGAGGCGGATCAGATGGAGAACAGACATTATGGGGCTACAGTGGAGCATAAAATAAAAATGTGGAAACATGGAAAACTGTCCCAATGATCCATCAGTGTATGTGCTGTGCTGCTAAAAGTCTGATAAAACAATCAAAGAGCAAACACAGTAGTTAAACATTTGTTTTCTGTCTGATTTTCTCTGGTGCAAAATAAGTGATTTATTTAAGAGTGATTAATAATACAACATTTTTTGAGTGGTCTTCAACATGCGATTTTAGAAAATATAATAAAGGGATCGGTATGCGGTCAGAATAGATAAAAAATAACCTAGGCTACTACTGTTATCCACAAACAATTCCCTGTTTGTGTTAATGGTGGTGTATTTCTTGGAGTCATCATCCAGCAACACCTGCTGGTAAACTGTAGACAAGTCTATCTTTGAGAATATTTTACCTCCAATAAGGTATGCTAACAGCTCCTTTAAATGGGGCAAGGGGTAGGTTTCTATTTCCACTGCCTGATTAGTTGACACTTTATATTCCCCACATGCTTGACTGGAAATATGACAATCGCTTCCTTCAGCCTGTCCCAATACAGGACTACAACCTCCATTATAAGCTTTAAGCTTAATACTAGTGCTCTGCAGTGTGATAATGTCTCTTTTTATGTTCCCTGTCAAATTATACTCTTTGCAGCCCCAGTATCTATTTCTATCTCCAAATCAAGATTAGCTACAGAGATGGTTTCTTTATACAGGTCAGCATCTTCACTTGTGACAGTCAAAATGGTGATCACACCCAAGACTTTGCTCTTTTCAGCTTCCACATATGATTTTCTTTCAATTCAATAAACATCAAGTTCTCAAGGTGTAACAAGTAACCATTTTGTTAATGATGATGGATTTGATGATTATCCCAAAACATTTCACATTACACATGGGGTGATGATGACCCTAGTGGCCTAGTGGTACAACTTCCAAAATACAACACCAGAAGGTTGTGAGTTCAATATCAGGGCTGCCACCATTGTGCCTCGTGCCTCTGAGCAAGGTACTTAACCCTGAGTTGCTCCACGGGGACTGTCCCTGTAGTTAGGCAAACAGATAAACTAGAAGATCGCTGGAGAACTTGGCAGGAAAACACAAGACAATCTGGCTGGGAACAAGTGGGAATGAACTGGTATATATACACCCTGAGTAATGAGGGAATGAGTAACAGGTGAGGAAAATTAGTTGATTGCAGGCACTGAGGGTGAAACAGGATCTGAAATGATAAGAGAATTAATGACAAGGTAACACAAAAAGAAAACAAACTAATAGTGGGTGGAACTCGTGACAATTAGGTGTTTGGCCAGTTGACACATGTATTGGCTGATTGGTCCATGGGTGTGGCATTTTTAAATGGCAAACAAGTGACTTTATGTCAGATTCCTGTGTCTTATGTAATAATAATAATAATAATAATAATAATAATAATAATAATAATTTAATAATAACAGCAACTTGCCAGCGGTCCCTCCACTGATATGGCACACATTTGTTAAGATTATTGCATCATATATATCCTTATCCTTAGAGAACTGTGTGCACTGTTGATTGCAAATTGGTTGTAAAGCAGAACATGTGTTTTGCTCTCTGAGTGACAGTTTAAGTAATTGTGCTTTATGTGTCATTTTGGTGTGTTAACAATGAAAAAAACATCGGGAACTTTTGTGTGTTTGCGTGTAATGAAAACAACATTAAAAACATGGCTGAAATGCAACCGTTGTAGAGATCCTTCCAGAGTGTGAGTAGGATTTACTATTTTTTTCAAAAGCCTGGTATTGTTGTGCAACAGTGAAAATGGAAATTCTTCTTCTTAAGCCTTATACTTCTTGGCCAAGATATATTAAGTTTGGATGCTGTCTAATTTATATGTTCTGCTCCTTGCATAGTCCCTCTCTGTCTGATGGTTGCTGTTTTGACATATGCTCTTGGCACACCTGTCACAGATGAAGAGCTATCTTCTTGGATTTGCTGCTCTGCTGTAGAGGACAGGACGCCTGGTGGCCTTTGTGTGATCTTCAGAACGGTGTCTGGTCCTCAGTCATCCACCTGGGACCTGAGATTAACACAGTTTGCTGTGGTGTCCCCAATTAATCCACAGCCAAGACCCTGCCATGATGAAGGTAGAGGGTGTCTGGTCTGGAGGGTGTGAAGGATGAAGTGTTTTCAGATGGTAAAGGAGCTGAAGAAACTTGATCTGATACAGGAGATGACTCAATCTTTGGCAGTGTGTCTGCCATGTCAAGTGCTGTTGGTCTAATACAGGGGTCGGCAACCTGCTGCTAAGGAGCCACATGTGGCTTTTTAACCCCTCTGCAGTGGCTCCCTGAAGCTTTGACAACAAAAAAAACATGGAAATAAATAACATTATTTTTATGTATTTTTTGTTGCACAGTGGAC
Source organism: Cottoperca gobio (assembly GCF_900634415.1). NCBI lineage: Eukaryota > Metazoa > Chordata > Actinopteri > Perciformes > Bovichtidae > Cottoperca > Cottoperca gobio. The sequence goes on from NC_041360.1 coordinate 3,471,768, forward strand.
AATCTTTCAAGCTGAACAACTCTTATCTTGGAGTTCAAGGTGATATTGTGACACTGAAATACATTTAATTGAATTTTTACATTTCGTCCACTAAAATATGCATCACATTCTCCTGCGTCTACGGGCACGGCACCTTTCCCTGCAGGTGGCTAATCTTGAGTTTCCGACCTCCGGCTAACTCGGTAAACTAACAATGGATGAAACTAAAAGAAGAAAAGTCTCGGAGGAAAAAAGAGAGTTTAATTCTGCGTGGACAGATACATTTGCTTTTACTGCTAACAATGCTGGCTCACCTGTCTGCTTGATATGTAGCGAGAAATTAGCTAACAACAAAAAATGTAATGTCGAAAGACATTTCAAGAACAGACACACAGCATTTGCCGAAAACTACTGAGCTGGAGATGCACGAAAAACAGAGATTTCTGAACTTCTGCAGAAAGTGCAGCAGAGCAAATATTCTTTCAAGAAATGGATGAAATCTTCAAACTCAATTACTACTGCTAGTTTTGTGGCCACTCAGGAGATAGTATGGCGTGGAAAGCTGTTCACAGATGGAGAATACATGAAAGAAGCATTCTTAAAAATATCAGAACATCAAATTTTGAACTTCAAAAACAAAGATGAAATTGTTGAGACAATTTGAGATATGTCTCTCTCTGCAAAGACCGTCAAGGACAGGGCCATTAAAATGGCAACAAACATCACCAAACAGCAAATTGAGGACATCAATTCAGCTGAAGCATATTCAATCACCTGTGATGAGTCAAGTGATGTAAATGATGTTGAACAGACAGCGCTGTTATGCAGGTATGAACTCTGATGTGGTGCAGGAAGAAATCATTGAGTTGATACCACTAAAAGAGTTTGGTGTTGTCCTAATAACAATTACATATAACAATACAATCTCAACAGTTTCCTTTGTCTTTCTGTAATTTCAGAAATGCAACAAATATAGTATAACTATATATACAACTTAAGCAGTGTTATGAAATATGTGTTGAAGCTCCAGACACATTTTATTTGGCGGAAGAGGTGGCAAAATGGCTCTTTTGATAGTAAAGGTTGCGGACCCCTGGTCTAACATGTCCCTTTTGCATTTTAAATAAATGAAAATAGCTCAGCTGTATCCAGTTTCCTGTTCTACTCCTAGAGAGTAATTAAAATATCAAAACTTGATATATATATATAGGATTATGTCACTCCTTATCAGGACTATTTTTAGATTTTTGCCATTGTAATGTTGGTGATGTAACCATGCATTTACAGACAACATTCTACTAGATTGTTTTGGATACACGAAGAAACTTGTTAACATGACAGTTGTGAGACATGATATTGTAGAAGGAGCATATTTGTTTTTCTATGACAATGATTCTATGGTAGTTTAACCACAATGATTTCTTATTTTTAAGAATCCCCACACAGCGAGGTGCATTATTTTGATATACACAATGAACTTCAGATATGTCTATCACTATCAACAAAGGGCATTCCAGCAGGATGTGTGCACTATGATATCTGTGTGTTGTCATTGGACTGAGTTATGACAATTTGTGAGTGTGCAATTGTTTACGCTAATTGCATCAATCAAGCTGACAGGTGTTTGGAATTGGTACGTGCAAGTCTGGTTATTAATAAATGTACAGATGTAGGTTCAGTAGCTTTTACAATGGGCATTACAATACTATCAGAAGAATTGAGTAATTATTAAAAATAATTAGCAAGTATATTATTTAGTAACAATAATAACACAATGGCCACTTAATGTAATTTCATAAAACATACAAGACTATGACTTAGGAACTCTGATTAATAATTAAATTATTAACTATAATAAAACATTACAATATCAATAGCAAGTAAAGGTTGAAGGATTTCAGAATGCTTTCTTAGTTGAAGTTGGCAATAATCATTATTGTACAACATTAAACAAACCAGAATGTATAGTCCAAACAGGATTTATTTACAGAACAAATGTAATACACAACATTTAATCAAATATCTAATACTTAGCAACCAGTAGGAATATGTACATGTTTGAGCGTGTGTGAGAGACGAAGACAAAAAGTACACATGGCCTACAGAACAATATAGCGAACAAGGGAAGACTACAAATATGGCAGAATTAAAGATGGCCGCCAGAACCTCTGCCATATTCTGGGCCAGTTCCAATGTCAATGGATGCGGCCTCTTTCTGTGCTGCTCCCCAAGGTGCAGGCCTGAGGATAACTGTTGCTCCAGTCGTTGACCTTCTTGCAGTTAGCTCAATACTAACTTGGCTTTGTGGCTCCTGTTGCTCTTAAGAAGAGCTAGCAGACTTTGTCGTTGTAGCTGGTGCTCCCTTGTTTACTCTAGCAGGCTCTTGCAACACTGCTTTTTGAAGATTAGAGTCTGCTGCTGTGGTCCTACTCCATTCACGTTGCATGGGGGTCAGAGCTAAGCAAGCCTTGCTGCTGGGCAGCTGCTGCTGGTGGTGAGAAAAGAGGAATAGATGCTGCTTGTTGTTAAATAAAAAAATGTTGATTAGATTGATAACATTGTTGCTTTAATGCAAAGAAAATGCTAATATTTTAAATTGCAAAATGAATACATTATTTTCAGATTTTTCTTTTGGTATTCTGGTTCTATTGATAGATAATGTATGACTTCAAATTAATGTTTATCTGTGTTGACCAACAAAAGACTTGCAGCCACTGTTTGGAGGCTAATGAGAATCTAAACAACGAATAAAGAGAGCAGTGCAGCGTGGATTTGCTTCTAACTTGGAAGTCTGAAATGTTTGACACCGCTACCATACTAAATTAACAGTTCAAAATAAAAAGTGCTCTAATGGGAAATCTTGCAGACCTGGGTCACAAGCAAAAGATAATCAAGTGATGCTGGGGCCAACAGTTACGTATTCAAGTAGGCTTGAATAACCTTCTAAACAAACAGACAGCTCTCTGATAAAACACATCCTTCCAGCTTTGCTGGAGTAGGTCAGAGGGACATTGAAACTAAATAAACAAATAGAGACTACCACTGATTATGCTTACTGGTCATGTTCATATGTTGGCATTATTTTAAAAAATTGCTTTTTTATGCTTTTCAAATATTATCTGATAAACAGGTGTGCCAGTAAAGTGAGTGAAGATAACAGAAAGGTGCAGACAGACAATCCCACAGAGTGAGGAAGATAGACACACAACACCGCAGACACAGAGTCAGATAGAGACAGAACAGAAGAAAGGAGACACTTTCAAATTAAAAGTCAATTCCCTGAAACACAAGCCAGTCTTTTTTTCTCCCCCGAGCCATTCTGTTTTCCTGATAAATCTCAAGCTGGGCTGCTGTCATTAAAAACACTTGGACCCAGCCTTGTAATTATGTGGCTTAATGATTTGGCTGCAGCAATTTCATCTAGCTTATTTAGCTGATAAAGGAAAGAACACTTCAACTCGCATATCTATACCACAAACAAACATACACGCATGCAGATTTACTGTTGAAACAAACATACACACACTTCCAAGTCATGTATACATATACTGTCTCATATACTGTGAATACAAACATGCTTAAGTGTCACATTTACACATACATAACACATGTAGGCTTTTGTGCACATGCCAAAGTTAACTTTTCATGTGAACACATGAAAAGCTTTCTTGCTTAAATATATCCTCTGTTAAATCAACACATACACAACATATTATTGCAAACACACAAAAACAAAAAAAACGTAATTATTAATTAGATTAAAAGATTAGATTAAAAAAAGGCCTAGGGCTCCACGTCTACCTCCTGAAGCCACTAGCTCATTCCAGTGGCGACCATGGGCCTCGCTTTCCCACCGGGCGTTGGGATCTAACCGTCGCCCCCCTATAGCCCAGGTGGGATCAGGGATTGAGGTCTGGGGGCCGGCTGTCAGGCAACCCGATCCCTGTCTCCTTCAGCTGTGGGTTTAGCTGCTGGAGGGCCCGAACCGTTGCTGAGTGAGTGCATAGAGCCCATCAAAATTACTATTCTGAATGCCAAAGCACTGTCTACTCGTCTGCAGTACGAGAACAGGTGGAAGCTCTGCAGTACCCAGATCGAAACAAGGACCCAGTACATTGCTCTGTGCCTATTATCCTTGAGTTTCTACAGTCCCTCCTAGACTGTGGCTGGTCTCTTTCTACCATTAGGGTGTATGTGGCTGCTATTTTATCGCAACATACTAGGGTTGACAACGACACAGTGGGGAGTCACAGGCTGGTATCCCTCTTCTTAAAGGGAGTTCTGAGGTTGCGCCCCCCAAGGGCTTCTACATGGGACCTGCCCCTGGTTTTGGACGCCCTATGCTTGCCTCCCTTTGAACCCTTGGAACAGGCAGAGTTGAGGTGGCTGTCGAAAACTGCTTCTCTCCTTGCCATCGGCAAAGCATATAGGCGAGCTACAGGCCTTGTCTGTGAACAATTCATGTTTGAGGTGGAACTGGAATGGAGACGGGGAAGAAAGGTCAACACTCTTGTGCCCGTTATGAGCCTTAGAGCTTATATCGAGGCAATCGCATGCATATAATATATATAATAATATATATATATATATATATATATATATATATATATATATATATATATATATATATATATATATATATATATATAATATATATATATATATATATATATAATATATATATATAAAAACACACAGAAAACACTATTTACAATATTCACATAATGTGTATGTGTTCATGTTAACTGATGGCAGGCAGAGAGGGGGGATGCTGCATGTGCTTCACTCCAGGCCCCTGGCACTTCCATTCTCTGTGAAATAAATAAATGTTTAGGACATTCATTAGAGCTCCAGCTGTTTTACATTAAATTAAAATGACATTCAGTATTAAATCACACACATTCATCCATTATCCATTCATATATACTATTTGTAAGTGAAGCTTATATTTACACAACAAAATTACTTTTACACAGAGTAAACCTTTACAACTGGAAAGACAATCTTGTCGAACAATTTTCATGGCTATTGAACTTTTACGTATTGTGCACATTAGCAGCAATTAGCCAAGCCATGGTCACACTATTACCGTGATTTCGCAAAACAAAAGGTTTTTGTATATATACACATACACTTCTTCAAATTATAACCATTTTCTTTCCGTATTCATCTTCATCTGAAGAATAAAACCCAGGCTCTGAAACTCCGTTATCCTCGCTGCTTTGCAAAATGGCTGCAGTTTCGCCAAGGTCGGCAAGCAACTTCCTCAGCATTTTACAAGCCCCTGCTGACTGTACGAGATCAGCAGCTGGTGGGCTTTTACATATCGGTAAATGTGCATGTGTGGAACACCACGCCGATGCGTAACCTCAGTTGTAGTATAAATGTAACCGCGTGCATGCAACGCAGAAAGCATGTGCGAGCCGTAAATCAAACACTGTAACACAGAGCTAACAGTCACACTCTGAAGAGGGAGCCACATAAATGATCACCACGTGTCGTGCCGAGACACACCAACACGCAAGTAACAAGCTGGCCTACTGGGATATGCTGCAGCTCTCCGCAGGCCTTTATCCCCAGGCCCTGATGAGGGATTGGAATCACCGGAGAGGAAGACAATTAGCAAGAAAAGGAGTGAGAGAGAGAGAGAGAGACCACAGCACGTAACACACAGTTAAATGTGTTTACATATTTCTGACTGCAGGACAGTGTTGTTAAATTCTTCCTCAGAGTCTTCGGTGACATTTTAATGTGTGAAATAAATGGACCATGTAGCCTTGAATAATACTTTTAAGGGGCCTCAATCATGCTAACAATCATGTCTCATAAATAATTTCACAGCTCACCATAGCCATACATCCAAGTTATAGTTTGTCAAGCTTCTTTAATAATGGAGTCTTATGCAAGTGTCCAGCTCATCAATACATGACAGTAAGTGGCAAACATGCAAAAATGCAGACACACACACACACACACACACACACACACACACACACACACACACACACACACACTCTCACACACACACAGCCTTCCTGCTATTCTAATCACATTGTGTACATTGGTATATTGCTATGCTGAGCCCTTAAGAAGGTTAGAGAGGCACCTGGGTATTGGCTGGGGTTAAAGGGCTATTACACTAATAAATCACTGTAATGAGAACATGAGGTCAGCCAATTCTGGGGGAATTGTAATCTTCTTGGGACAATACTCAGTAAGTCCTTATCTGTGTGTTAGCACAAAACAGACACTTGCCACACGTTAGCTTAATCAGCAACATTCTCTGTCCTGGCAGGTGAAGATAGTGTTTGTCAGACTGAGAGCTGGAGATCACAAAGTCTCCACCAAGATATGATAGGATAAAGCTTTAATGGTTCTGCTGGGCGAACTGGGGTACTGCAGCAATGTACACATATAGAGTTAACTAATAATAACTAAGGTCAAATGTAAGAAAGAAAGAGGAAAATGTATATGAAGGTTGGTGAAAGTTCAAAGAGAAAATATTTTCTCTCACATTCTGCTCTTCCTGAATTGTAGGATATTCTGATATTTCTTTCTTTTTCTTAGCTTTAAACATATCTATCACTTCCACCTCCCCACACTGTCAAAGCCCTGAAGTCACCATATTGGAACAATCATCTTTCTGCCTGCAATCCTCGAACGGATTAGTCCCTGAATTTGTTTTTTTAAACATCACTGTCATTCTTTGAGTCAGACCTGATATAACACCTGTTGTAGAACAGCCGGTCTTAACTATCAACTACTTCATGTAAAACCTTTGAGCAAAGTAAAACAGGCAGAACAGTATTCGTAGTGTTATTCTCTTTGATGTTCTGATTACATTACATTACAGTTCATTTCGCTGACACTTTTGTCCAAAGTGACATACAAAAAGTGCAAACAAACATGGAGATGCAACTCCGAACAGCAATAATCAATAAGTACAATAGCTTCAAATAGGTACAATCGTAGAAGTGAACACTGTCTTCAAATAAGCCAGTTTGAAGTGCAACATAAGTGCAACATACAGAAACAATAGAATACAAATTCAACTATTAGTTATAAATAAGCCAAACCAATATAAGTGCAACATACAAAGAATATTATTTTGTGTTCTTCATTCGCCGAGGTGCAGTCGAAACAGATGAGTTTTCAGTCTGCTGTCCTGACATCAATGGGGAGATCGTTCCACCATTTTGGAGCCAGGATAGCAAACAGGCGGGTTTTGTTTGAGGGAAATCTGGGTCCCACTTGTAGTGAGGGAGTGGCGAGCCGATTGGTCGACGCAGAGCCAAGTGAACGCGCTGGGGTGTATGGTTCGACCATGGCCTGGATGTAGGAAGGGGCTGATCCATTCACAACATGGTAGGCCAGCACCAGAGTCTTGAATCAGATTTGGGCCACTACTGGTAGCCAGTGAAGGGAGTGGAGAAGCGGTGCAGTGTGGGAGAACTTGGGTAGATTGAAGACCAGTCGGGCTGCTGCATTCTGGATGAGGTCGAATGGCACATGCAGGCAGTCCAGCGAGGAGGGAGTTGCAGTAGTGAAGGTATGAGATGACAAGAGCCTGAACAAGAACCTGCGTCGCCTTCTGAGTCAGTAGGGGACGTATCCTCCTGATGTTGTACAGAGTGCATCTGCAGGAGCGAGTTGTTGCAGCGATGTTGGGACCGAAGGACAGTTGGTTATCCAGCGTCACACCCAGATTCCTTGCAGTCAGAGTCAGGGAAACAACAGAGGTGCCCATGTTAATGGTAAGGTCTTGGATGGGAGAGCCCTTACCTGGAAGGAAAGGGAGCTCGGTCTTGTCAAGGTTGAGTTTCACGTGATGTGCGGCCATCCACCGAGAGATATCAGCCGGACAATCCGAGATCCGTGCCTCCACCTGGGTTTCAGATCTGGGAAAAGACAGAATCCGTTGAGTGTTATCTGCGTAGCTGTGGTAGGAGAAACCGTGAGAGTGAATGACAGAGCCAATTGAGTTGGTGTACAGTGAAAAGAGGAGAGGCCCCAGGACAGAGCCCTGAGGTACCCCGGTGGTGAGTTGACAGGGTTCCGACAGAGCCCCTCTCCCCTTACCCTGTAGGTAGCAGGGAGAGAGCAGAGCCTGAGACTCCCAGTTCTTGGAGGGTGTGGAGGAGGATCTGGTGGTTCACTGTGTCAAACGCAGCAGAAAGGTCCAGAAGGATGACAACAGATGAGAGGGAGGCTGCTCTAGCAGTTTCTCAGTGACAGCGAGGAGGGCAGTCTCAGTTGAGTGGCCCGCCTTGAAACCAGATTGGTGCGGATCAAGAAGGTTGTTCTGGTGAAGGTAAGACGAGAGTTGATTAAAGACTGCACGCTCAATTGTTTTGAAAAGAAAAGAAAGAAGAGAGACAGGTCTGTAGTTGTTGACTTCAGAAGGATCAAGTGAGGGTTTCTTTAAGAGAGGGTTCACTCTTGCCTCCTTAAGATTGTTAGGATAGCAGCCAGATGTTAAGGAGGTGTTGATGAGATGAAAGGAAGGAGGTTAGAAGCAATAGACTGGAGAAGGTGAGAGGGAATAGGGTCCAGAGGGCAGGTGGTAGGACGGGCAGAGGTAATGAGAGATAGAACTTCATTCGAAGAGAGAGTGGAGAAAGAAGTAAGAGTGGGGGGAAGTGATGTGGATGGTGAACAAATGATGTTAGTCGGCAAGTCGGAAAATAAAGAGCGTATGTCATCTATCTTTTTTACAAAGTAGTTGACAAAGTGGGACGGTAGGAGGGAAGAAGGAGGTGGGGGACTGGGAGGGTCGAGGAGGGTGGAGAAGATAGAGAAAAGTTTTTTGGAAAGAGGATTTAATTTTTTGTTGGAAGAAAGTAACTATTACTATTATTATTAAAAGCAGATGAGGAAGCCAAGAAGGCAGCACAATCACAGAGTGAAGTTAAGCAACAATATGTGAAGAAGAAGATAGATAGATAGAACACATAGACAGAGAGATATTGAAATATATGCTGAATCACCATATCCTGAAGAAGGGGTTTGGGTTTGTGATACCATTTCATGTGTTACAGATTTCTCAATAGACTTCATTACCAGGCCTCTAACGCAGGGGATAATCCGGCAAACAACCAATGCTTATACATATATTGTTCCCTTACATGGTTACTGTTACTATCATTTCAGTGAATAAGGAGAAAAATCAGTTTTCCATTTGCCAAACATTCCTTCAAACCAGCCCCACAATCCGTCATTAATGCCAAAATGTTCTTAGACAATGCCTTTTTCACCGACCAGTGTTGTTGGGAATGAATGTGCAACATGAATCTCCAAACATAGCACATACTCCTCCTTTTTCAGCTAACAGCATATCTAACGCCATTCTTTTCTGCTAAGCCATTTCTGATGTTGCTCTTAGTTGCTCTGATAGGCCAGTAACTGCGTCATGTGTGTAGTTGATGAATCGCTGCTGTTTGTTATGTATGTAATTAATCCAATCAGTGTTTTTACTCACCTCAATGATAGGCCCAGAGAATGGAATTCCTGCAGCAAACCCACCACCTACCTCATTGCACGCTTTCTGCTCATTAAGCACACGGGGCACACCTATTGCATCTGTATATACTTGTGGATCAAAACTTCCTGCAGGTGCTTTTTGTTTAGCACATGAGGGACACGCAATTGGGCCATTGTCGTCTAATTTGCATTGAGATTTTGTTGTCCATTACCACAGGACCAATATATATATCAGGAATTTGTCCTAAACCGGCATCAATCTCATCACGTTTAAACCTTCTACAATATGAGCCATCTTCTATAGACTCTTTACCTGCTTGGGAACTTAGGGTGCCTCCCGGTGAGTATGGAGGATATAATGTGTGTGTTTTTTCACATTTGAGTTTGGTTATGCCATATGTTCTCTTAAGGCAAACAAAGGTGACATTCACAATTGGTGTTAACCCTCTGGAGTCCGGGGCTAATTTGGCCGTTTTCGCATATTTTTGATTCTGCCTTACTAAACCCCTTTAAGAAATGTTTAGCATGTCAATGTTTGGCATTTTCTTTTTCCGCACAACCTCACCTATATAACCTGATAGTTATTATTTCAAATGTATTTAAATCTGTGTTAGTGAGCACTTCTTCTTTGCTGAGATAATCCATCCACCTCACAGGTGTGGCATATCGAGATGCTGATTAGACAGCATGATTATTGCATCATATATACCCTTATCCTTAGGCTGTCACAATAAAAGGCCTCTCTAACATGTGCAGTTTTATCTTGTATTCAGACCAATACTAAATCTATCTAACTATCTCTCAAGTCTCAATTGTTTGTCTGTCACTTTCCTTCAATCGCCGTCTCCCTTCGTCTCTTCCCGTCTCTTTCCGTATCACCTCGTTTCGCTTTGTTTTGCTTTGCATCACTCCGTTTACTCAATTAGCCCACTCCCTCACTGGTAAATGCTACCTGTTGAGCTGGCTCTACAGTCTCCAGCATTATTTTCCGCTTTGTAAAATGACAAAATACGGCAAAGATTTAAAATACATAACGGCCGCCACATTGCATTTCTCATACTTTTGAGCGTGCAAAAAATATATTTTTGCATCAACTTTATATCATCGTATCTCCGTTTTTACTCTGTTACTGGGTTAATTAGCATTAAACAAAGACTGGCAGAGAGTTTCAAGCCAGTACTTTTGACAGAAGCAGTCGGCAATGTTGGCCGGACTGTTGATTTTATGCGGCGCCGGTTTGAACAGATCATGTGATCTGATCACGCCGGCGTGACGGTCGACTCCTAAGGGTTAAAGACCCTCTTTTGAGCAGGGTCCAGGGTTTAGGTCTGACATCTGGGCAGTTAAGTGGAGGACATTTTTTTAGCATTGGTAGGGACATATTCCAATTTTGTTAGCAGGCAATCAATCAAGCACACTTAGGCCTTTCCAGTTAATTATTTTCAAATGTTTCTCCTCCTCCAGTTGCTAACGGCAGATAGGACATGGGCTCTTTTATGTTATTCAATGTCCAAGATCTGTGTACCAGTACCAGTCCATCGTCAGCTCCCGCTACCTCTATCATAGGGAGGGTGGTAAGTGCCTCTTCGTCTGGAGAGTTTTTAATGCCTTTTCTGGTGTGGCTTGGTGACATCAAAGATGACAGAGAGAACAGCCAAGTTGTCTCTGGTTCTTCCTGATAGTTCAGTCATTTTCTGCAGAGTTGCTACTGGTCCTGCATACTATGGACTCTGGTTGTATGGAGGAGGGCTCCTTTGCGGCTGTTGTGTAGGCGTGCCTTGCCGTCTTACCGGAGATATTGTTGGAGGTGCCGTTGATCTTCTTGGCAGGGCTCGGTCGAGGTCAGGATCCACCTTAACACACTGAGACACTGATGAGGGTTTATATGTCCCTGCTTGTGTGCGTCTTTTCCTTCTGTTTGATTCTCTTTCCCAATCTCCTAAAGCTTTCCAATTTGCCCTGAAACGTTTCTTTCCTTACTTACATTTATCCTCTTAGACATTTCTGTGAAATTGTCACAATTAGTGTATGAATTGTTGATTTATGGCCAAAGAAGAGTTCAGTTGTCAATGGCCTGTAACAATCTGCCTGTTCGTTAGATATTTTGTGTTGTCTTTGTACTTCCTGTTTTATTTAGTTAATTACCTGTTCTTTGTTGTTTCTACTTCCTGCCCTTGTGTTTTTGCCTTTCTCCCCCAGGTGTGTCTCGTTACATTCATTAGTTTCCTCCTATGTGTTTGCCTTTCTTTCCCAGCTGTGTCTCGTTCCCTCATTTAGTGTCTGTGTATATATCCCTGTCTTTCTCAGTGTTCTTTGTGGGTTTGTCATTCATGTTAGTTACTGGCCCGTGTTGGATTGTGTGTTTCAGTTTCATTTGCTACTTTGTATTGTTGATTCAGCTTTGTTTTATTAAATGCTCACTTTTTGTTATAATACTGTCTGCTGAACTGCTTTTGGGTCCTCTCCTACACCACACTAGTGATGGGCAAATTGAGCTTTTGTGAAGTATATTTTTATGTGGGATGTACATTATTCTTTCGACAGATTTAGATCTGGTTTCCTTACTTTCGCACAAGCAACAGATGATGCTGGTGTGCGTAATTTTTTTCCGCTAGTTGGCTCGCTCCATAATGATCCAATACAAACGCAATACCAACAACTCAACAGCAACAACACATCCTACTACGACAACAACCCACAAATTGTGCATTGTTTAGAATGGTTATAAAGTGTTGAGGCGCTCAAATTCAAAACTGTCTCAACCTGTCAGAATCGAGATGAGGCAGTGGCAGCGAATCACCTGATTGGATGGCGAACCAGTCCGGTGACTCATTCAGGAAATGAAGCAGTTACTGCTTCGGACGTCATATGTCACGTGATTTGAAGCAAGCTTCGAAGCAGTGGTTCTATGGAATTGTAGTTCAGAGTTTGAAGCACGTATCGAAGCTTCAGTATCACACTGCCATCACTACACCACACCGTGACATGGCCATTAGAGTAGATTCTGATTCTGGTCACCCATTTTGAATGATATTAGACGTTCAAAGGGGCGTTATCAGTGGTTATTCGGCTCATAGATGTGTGTCAGAAGGGAACTGCTACACCAACTAGTAGGTTTTTATCATCGGTTGATCACCAAAAGAAGCAATAGAAAGAAACAACACTGACCTCTAGCAACCGTAGTAATTATGACTGGAGCAAAGGCGGACGTCAGGTGACCTAGTACAAAGAGCAAAACACTCCATAAGGGGTGGAGGGCAAGGGTGACGGATCGGACACAAAACACAGAACTTTCACGCAGGAGACCAGCAAGTGTGAAACCCACAACGTGATGTAATCTTTATGTGAATTACCCTAGGTGGAGTACCACTTTATTGTCAAACTTCATATACCTGGTTCATAGATGTTTATGAGGGGAAGAAAAAATATATACATTTACATATATATACAATATTTAAAAGCAAATATCTGATGATATACAGTCACATTGTGAATAGTATTTTCACATCATCCACCAAAGATTTGTGTCAGAATGATGTTCCTATTTCATTAATTATTTTTATCTTAGCTATCAGGTGGTGCTGAAGAGAAGAGCAGCAATGACAGTAAAGGAAACTAGCTGAACCAAAACATGTGGCACAAGTATAAGCGTCTGTTACGTGCATTGCTTGTGGACAATGCTGACATTTGTGCATCTGCATATTGCTGCTGCTTGCACCTCCCTGCTTTGACAGAGACTGAACAGTTCCCCCTTGTGGATCATTTCCAGCCTGAGTGGGTTGCGATTATGAACTCAGGAGGTGCTTTTCATCTAAAAATAACACACTGCAGATGGGATGGTGTGACTCACCCTCTGTACTGTGTGACTCTGTGGCATAAATAGTGGTGAATGGTTTGTTAGGCTATGTTTAGTGTCATCTTAGTCCAGGGATCAAAAGTTCATATGAGTTTTAGTCATATTTTGACAATTTCATTTTTGTCAATTCCTAGACAATGCAAAGTTCAACTATTTTGTCTCATCATAGTACAACAAAATCATAAACATTTTAGTATAGTTTTAGTCAATACTAAGTATGAGTAGTTTAGTAAAGCCTAAGAAAACTGCCTACAGGTTCAAATCTAACTTGATTTCTCTCTGATCTTAGTTCTTGAAGAACTGGGACTGAAATTGGTCACAAAAACTGGCTGATTGATTAGGAGTACTGCTTTTTAAAGAGTGATCTGATGTCAAATAATATGATTTATCTACGTTAGATACATTATCTGTCGTGGGTCAGCCAGAACAGAGGGTGGCAGCAGTGAGTGGAGGGAACCAGCAACCGACGGAGAAAAAGTCCCTGCAACACCTGAATCCAATCTCGTTAAGCGTTCTATTAAATATTGAATCTATTTGTTCTGAGGAGCTGCATGTTACTGACCATGAATGTGTTTTGTTGAACTTATGTAATGGTAATTTTTTATCTTGTCTTATACTGTCCTATTCTTCATATGCTCATCTTATTTATTTATTTATTTATTTATGACCTTTATTTTATCAGGATATATCTCATTGAGATTAAAAAATAATTTTTCAAGAGAGTCCTGGACAAGATAGGCAGCAGCATAGTTACAGACAAAAAACAGTCACAATCACAACACAATCACAATCACTACATTAATTCAAACATTTACAGACACAGCAGTCTGCTTCAATGTCTTTAAGAGCTGCTTTGAGTCTGTTCAGAGAGACCAGCTCATTTTGCAGCTGGTTCCAAGCAACTGGAGCAGCGTAACTAAAAGCCCTTTTCCCAAGTTCTGTACGGACTTTTGGGACAGTTAAAATAAACAAGTCCTCGGAGCGAAGCCGATATGGTCCACTACATTTCCGACTAATGTAAATCCTTAAGTATGGAGGAAGAGCACCAAGAATAGCTTTATAAATAAGGATGTGCCAGTGTTTCAGTCTACGGGTGGTCAGGGAAGACCATCCAACACGAGCATATAAAGTGCAGTGGTGCGTCAGGGTTTTGAGGTTTGTTATAAATCTCAGTGCACCGTGGTAGACGGTATCCAGAGAACTGAAGCACTGAGACGATGCATTCATATAAACAACATCTCCATAGTCTAACACAGACAGAAAAGTAAAAACCTAATTTTATTCTTAATTTTTTCAAAAGTTCTAAAATGTCAGGTTTAAAAGAAAGAGAATTGTCAATTATAATGCCAAGATATTTGAACTGATACACACATTCAATTATGTTTGTCCAACTTACAGCGATTGGGACCAGAATACACTCTGGTCATGTCCCCTTCACATTCTTGTATCTCTAGATGTGCCAGCTTGTATCTCTTGCATCAACTAGATGTGCGTAGTTGCACAGCCTATTGTCTGTAAACATAGCCACCCAGTTGGTGACTATATAGTCTAATTGTATTCTCTGTTAGTTGAACTTCATGGTAGAGTGTTTGAACTTCACTGCAGACTGCTTAACACTCTGTTTTTGTTTTTCCATTGTTGCAAGAATAAAGAGCTCACTTCTGTAACCTTTATATATAATATTCTTTTAATTTAGAATATTTGCCAAACTAAAGTTTCTCGCATCTTAAATCGCCCCTCAACTGAGAAATGTTCTACAGCTTTTGACCCAAGCGCAGTGTTGTCTTTTCACAATGACGTTGCTTGTCTGGTACACTTCATTTTGGATGAAGTGACTCCTAGTAAAATTACACTATTTATGGTGTCCAGTGTAAATGTCGGCGGGTAGAGCAACTGTGTAAATCGACCAAGTTCCAGGTTCACCGTCTCTATTATAAAGAACTGAGTTTAACAACATGGTTAGAGATGCAAAGGCTTTGCTGACCTAAAGTCCTGTTTGACACCATAAACACTTCCTGATGTGCCTGTTGTTTAAAATCAGGATTGAAGCACCATCCTCTCTTTCTTTGTGGATCATCCCCTCTTCCAGTCCTATTCTGCTTGACTAACTTGGCCAACAATTTTGGACTGCTTCTCTCCCATTTCCCTGCAAGGCCTCATTGATCTGAGGGGCATTATGAAATCTTCCTGAAGCCTTTGAGCTATTATTCCAAATTCTGTGTCTCTCTTATAAATAGCTCCCTGAGATCTGGTTGTGTTCTAGCTTGTTTTAAACATGCAGTTGTTTGGTGTCTTCTGAAAAGAAATAATATTGTTCTGTCCCTTCCCAGAAACTATATGCCCACATCCAAGCCGCCTTTCATCTAAACATTTTAGAGATGCGTTGAGTTGTTGCCAAACAGTTCCTTGTTGTCTTGACTGCACACAACATTTTAGACAAATTATTGTGACTTGATGACTTCTGATGTGGGGGAATCCTCTGTTTTGGTTCTAGTTGATCTTAGCACAGCCTTTGATAGTGTAGATCATGGCATCCTGACTGAAAGGCTTAACCCAGGCTCAGACTACAGGAGTTTTAAAATCTTAACAGAATATTTGAAATCAGGTTGCATCACACAAATAAGGAGAACTTCTTGTCTCTACTCTCAAACATGCACACACTACAAGATTTGAAAATACTGCCGCATCACACACCACAGGATATTATTAAGATGATTGTGCCAGAGGAACACTGCACCGACTAACATGATCTCACAGGATCTCACGTGATCTCACAGGATCTCATGTGATCTACGTGATCTTGTGTGATCTCACGTAATTCACTGAATGTACTGACGTAATCATCCAGATTTTAACTCCAAAATATCAAACAAGTTTGAAATTATCGGGGCGGTCCCAATGAGCCTGCAAACAGTTTGGGAGGTTTTAGACTGATCTGATAACCCTGACATCACCAGATAATCAGCTAACACCCACCAAGACCAGATTTCTCCTTAAACTGTTTGTTTATTGTTTGTTTGTTTTTGATCTTTTATTTTTATATATTTTATTTTTGTAAAGCACTGTGTGTTATTTTGTTCTCTGAAAGATACTATACTAAATCAACTTTACTTATATACTATTACTACACTTATATTTCCTCACAGTTCTTTTTTTAACAAAACTAAGATTATGATAGGGGAAAGTGTTTTTTTCCAAGCAGTGACAACAAGATGGACAACTCACTGTTCTTTAAACAAACTTCACATCTGATCCACAAATAATCCACAAAACAAACACCTTTATTCTAAGTGCTTCAGATATTACATGTGTGTCACTGAATATTACAAATATCTTAGATCAAATCTAGATCAAAACATATTTATATAACTGTTAAACAAACCTTACACTTTGAAAGTTCGAACTGAACAAGATCAAAGTACCACCCAACACTGTATAATATACATATTTCATGCACAAATGCAGCTATCTTATAGTAGAAGTACCTATTTGTACATTTGCAGTATTGTTCAACAAGGACCAGTGTTTGGCCAGGATTAATGCACCCTTCTTATCGCTGCTGAGTAAAACTCATACAGTCAGAGAGTAAGCCTTGTAAGGATCAAGGTGTGAATGTTTATTTTCTTCCACTGCTAACATGTGCTTTTAAAACTATGAATTTTATTTTTGAACATCTTGAATTAGCAATAAACCTTCTTAGGTTAAGTGGAATATGTGCTTGCAGATGATACATTTATACAAAGGCCTCTGCTCTCTACACATAAGAATAAAAAGAAACCAGAGTGCAGGAGTGTCTCCATGTGGAGTCCCAGGAGGTGCCTACAACAGCCTGGTTCCAGTCAGCAGATAACAATATGTACACTGTACAATATCATCCACCACTGGATTTGTGAGGAACTGTAATTAACTTGATTTTGTGAGTTTAGATTACCTGCTTTGAATCAACATTACGATCTTTCATTATATAATGCCTAGTCATACATGCCCAATTGGCACGCCATAACGTTTTAACTGGTCTGGCAGATGTATCTTGCGGAATTTCTTATTTTATTAAATAAAAAAGATATAATACAAATTGCTGTTCATGCTGTTTGTGAGGTAAAAATGCTCTTATATACTCTATAATATGTAGGATCTCTAATTTTTCATTATGCTCATACCATTTTGCATTAAAATACAAATACACTGCTCTACAAATTTTAAACACTTTTTTCAATTCACTTTTGAATTTAGAGGCTTTTAGTGTGATGGAATATTTGATTAAACTCAGAGAAAGTATAAAGGATTACACCCTCAACCACCTCAAGTCTCTCAACCTGGTGCCCTGATGCAGCACTTCAACTCCAAGTCTGTATTCCTAAACAGTAAAACAGGTCAATGCGCTGCCTCTTTGGTTAAGTCTGGTAGAGTTAAGGAAAGTAGAACACTAATGCTGAGAAAGTGAGAATATTGTGGTTTAAGGTTATACATTGATTGTTGGTACAAAACGGGGGTTGAAGCTTTGAAACACAGGTCATTTAAAAATGCTGCTGTTTTTTCTGAAGTCACCAACACTAATTACACACGCAAGCTAATTTGCAAGTTTTACACAGCAGCATAAACCAAATAACTAGCTATGATTGAATATATACAACGTCTAAATAGAATACAAACAGAAATAAACCACGTCATCTGAATTTCATTCCCTTTGAAATGATCATCTGAAGTATTAGTGACAATTTAGGTAGTTAATAAGGAAATGTAATACTACTTAATGTTAAGAACACATTGCCAGCTGGTTTCAGCTTCTTGGTACCCACCCAATGATTAAAACACACCAAATGCAGACCACAACCATTCTGAGGTTTGCAATTTTGTTTTGAAATATGACAAACATTTAATTTGCCACTCGTTTAGAATGTAAATTTAACTGGAGCAATGTTCTCATGAGAATAAAGGGAGTATGCATGTTCCTTATTGGAATGAGTTCATTCTACTCATGTTCTTTGATTAGTTGCATGAGACCAATCCACACCGTTAAGACTATCTTGACCACTCGTAGAAACTGCTGCGGTGACCAGTTGCTAATGAATCATGTAGAAGCTGATGTCCCTCCAGGACTTTTTGAATCTGTAGCCTGTTTTTCAGGTAAAAAAAAAAAGGCATGATAGCATTGTTAGCTTTCCTCACTAAGAGCGAAGTTACACACTTCATGGGAATTCAGGTCTGATTGAAATGATCCCTCTCTGTAAAAGATCTGTACTATTAAAGTATTTGTCTAGATGAGGTACACATTATAGACTTTTAGACTTGTGTGTTTGGAATTAAATAAAGTGTATCATATTGGTGAACTAACAAAGAAGGAAATATGCTGCTCTTCAAAGAATCAATAGTCATTTGAACACTTGGGATACATATGTGGAATAAAATAACAATAATAATCTTAACTCTAGATCCACTTAATAGATTATTCCCCCCCCCCCCCCCCCCCCCCCCCATCCATATACCACCAGCTGGTATCACATAGCAGGAGATCAACACATATAAGCCAGTTCCATTCAAGCTAGACTGTTAGTGTAGTGTAGTATTTTCATTTAAGGTTGCACTGTACTTTAAGGTTGAAAGAGAAAAGAGATGTTTCCCCAACCCCTGATTTTTCGTTTGTGTGTATTACTTAGCCAGCTGTTTCTTTTCATTCAAATGCACCTGCTATGTTTCGAGAAATAAATCTTACAATGCTTAGAAGAGCTTTTAGAGAAGAATTGTAGAAAATGTAGAAATATTCCTTTAACTCATTATTTGTCCATTGATGTTCACACTATTACACGTGTTTATTTTCTCGGTGGAGGCCTGTTTCATCAGGTGAGGGAATATGCGGCTCTTCATTGACTGCTGCGATTGGCCAACGCTGCCTCGCCGATGTTTCGTTCCTTTGTTTCCTTCGTCGCAGTCCTCCTCTTCGTCAGCACTGACCATGTTGCTGTTGACCTCTGAATCCAGATCAGTGCCTTTAAGTGCGGGACAGTCTGTGGAATACTCAATTTGCTCGACACATGGAGGCTCATCATCTTCAAAACAGCTACACCAGAGAAGAGAAGAGGAGAGTCATGTGACCAGAAGTGAGAAAACATTAGCAACAATTATATTATGAATATTTATGCATTCCATGTAAATATCAGTTGGCAGTTTTAGGGATCTAATACTTCTACACATCTAATACATTTCTTTGTCTTTTTGTTTTCTCCATTCACTATCACAGCCAGGTGTGGTATTATATTTTATTGAGCAGTTGACATCTTCCCCTCTACATCTTGTTTTTCTTTTTTGTGTTTTATGGCTCCCTTAACTTTAAAAGCAAATATCTGAATGAGAACTTGGATACCTGGATATTCACGATGACATGCATGTTGAAGAGAGAGAGCACAGATGCTAGAGGCTTGTTGGTCCAGGTCTGATTCTGGCTTCGGACCAGATGAGTCCTAAGAGATAAAACCTATTTGGTTCTTAATGGAATGTCTTTTTTACAGCAGACATGTTGACATGACACTGTAAAAAGGGGTGACTGGTGTAAATATTCAAATGAATGAAGTCTGAATTCCATTTTGCTGCTTCAGTTTCAGGCTCTGTGTATTGTTCTTGCTGGTTTCGCTGTCACACGGTCATGACTTACTGAAATCAACAAGTCTACCTCCATGTAAGCAGCTCTGAGAGGCAGTTCCTAGACATAGTGATGCTTTCAACCAAATGCTACCGTCAGCGTGCTAATATTGTTAACATGGTAGGTTGAATAGTTC
This sequence comes from Cottoperca gobio, assembly GCF_900634415.1. NCBI lineage: Eukaryota > Metazoa > Chordata > Actinopteri > Perciformes > Bovichtidae > Cottoperca > Cottoperca gobio. The sequence goes on from NC_041360.1 coordinate 3,491,856, forward strand.
TTTCAATAATGAAGACTCATTATCTTCCTACTTAAGGAATAATGTCGAATCATGTTCTAGCTATTTTAATTATCGAACAAACAAACATAAAGAAACTCTGGAGACTGTATCATGTCCAACTGAAAACTCATTAAGTCAAACATAAATGTCAAAGTGATTTTCCAATGTATTCTCAATTGTTTTTATAATCAAAAGGAAGAATAAATCGGAATCTGAAGGGGTTTGTAGGGATTAACAGCTGACTGGCAGGCTGAGCTACGGCCACCATGAAGCCAAAACATATACAAATAAAGCCTAGAATGTCCCCTCCCTCCCTTGACAGGTCCATGAAGGATCCCTGCTGGGTCATCCTCAGGTACATGGTGGAAAATAAAATCCCCTCTAATTAATAATGTATCCTTCTATGCTGTTGATGAAAGCTCTAACGATGCGTTAAAGTAAAATAAATTAATAATACACACTAAGAAATAACTGTGTGCACAGCATCAGAAATGTTTACCGTCAACACATTTTTGTCTTTTCCATAAATGTAGTGTAATGATTAAATCAGCTCAAACAGACAGTGTGAAACATATTTTGGCTTGCAAAAAAAAACTGTCTTGCTCTACTTTTAATGATTATTATCATATTGTAGGTTAACACAATGTTAAGATAATCTATAAATGAACAATGTCTTATTTATTAAGTTTGCAATGTATGACCTATGTAGCCCTGAGTATGACCCATGCCATATGTGCATAATTTGACATGACTGACATGGACTCCATGCTCTAATGAAGTTAAGGGGACCACTCAAAGGTCATGAGGAAGTGACCTTCCCATCTGGAATAGATTGCCTTTGTGCCATGAAGTCTGGGGAAGTCAGTGTGTGTTGGAAGATTTGTGCGTTACAAAGCTTGTGCGTTCATTCAGAAATCCTATTTAAGGTTTAGATTCTCTTTGTCAGTTGGGACTCTACACGATTGTATACTGGAAGCAGGCTGAGTTCTCATTATTATGTGTTTGTTGTGCAACAAAATAATAATTAATCAACTATATCTGTGTTTGTGTTTTATTGATTCCTCTGTTTCATACCACAATGTTGTGAGCGATAAATATCCTTGACAACTTCACTTTAAGTTCAGAGACAATAGTAAACTTCACACATTAACCGGTTTATTAAAATACATAACAGTGCAGAGAAGATATGTTTCTCACAGCGATATAACTCTCCTGTTTCAGACAAACAGAGTTTATATCAGCAGACTGTTTTGCGATTTGGTCAGCAGTTATACTCAAGCACATGCAGGCGGTGACGCGGTACTCTGCTGCTCTCTTCAGTAGCATTACAATGTGCTTTTTGGACCTCTTAATGAGCCATCGGCCAAATATATCCACCAGTCGTCACCCCCCCCCCCCCCCTGAGATTAAAGTCGCTGATTTTTACTTCTCTCAGAAAGCTTTGGGTGCAAACAGATCAGCTGCGGTGGAAGAAGTACTGACATCTCTTCAGTAAAAGTACAAACATGCAAGCAACAAAACATATATAATATTGAATTATAATTCTGATATAATTCATTCATGTGTTCATCACTTTAATGTTGCAGCTGGTAAAGATGGATCTCATTTGAATTACTTTATATACTGCTATAGTAATACATTAGGCCTATATGTTGATACAAAATATAAATAAATGAAGTATCTATAGTCCAGTGATTCTCTCTGGCAAGGGGCCCATGAAATATTTTGCTATAATGTTGTGCTGTATCATTATAAAGTGCATATCTACAGATTAGTCCCACACACGTTAGCTTTGGGCCAACAGAAACTGTGATATGATTGTGACACAGCAATAACTTAATTATTTTAAAGTTGATGTACTTACTGAAAGTCAGCTTTAGACTGATACATTTAAATGTCTGGATTCATTACTGTTAATTTTCTGAAAGCTTGGATCAATAACATGAAAAGTATAAATGCTGTCAAGTTGAGTCTAATTGCAATTTGAATAAAATGACCCTCTGCAGTATATAAATTGTTTTAACATGATTCAAATTGTAATGTTTTTTTCTGTTCATCACGATGAAACAGGTCCGAAGTATTTACAAATATTTCCAATGGCATCTAGTACAGATGGTAGTGAAGCTTAATCTGTGTTATGATGGGTACAGTATTTGAGTAAATGCACTTAGTTACGTTCCACCACTGAAAATCAGGATTTATGTTGTTAAACGTATGTGTTTAAAAAACCTTTGACAAGTAGGGGGGGGGGGGCAAACATTATTGAAGTTCCAGCAACTACTGTACTACTGAAATATTCTACATGCATGTTACACATTTCCCCTGAATTCACCCTGATGTATTTGTTATTGTTAGGCTCTAACTTTGGGATCTCTGTTAGGAATAAAAAAAACAAACTGCATCTGTAATGATGGACACCTGAACACATTTTAACCACTCGTTGAATAGTTTTTGAATATATATCATGTTCAGGGTCTGTGTGACCTTGAGCTACAGTCACTAGGATTGACAGCTGACAGACAGTAACCAGTAATTTGATTATACACACCTCATGGGATGATGTGTGTGTGTGTGTGTGTGTGTGTGTGTGTGCGCGCATGTAGAAACACACTTGGGACTATGTTGGGACAGAGAAGATGTGACACGCACACTGATCAACATATTACAGTGGCTAGGAGAGAGATGGGGGTGGGGGCGGAACGATGGGGGGTGGAGTACTGAAAGAGAGAGGGGGGGAGCAGAAAGAGAAGGATGGCAAAAGAGAGAGAGAGTGGGAGAGAGAGGGACTGAGCACAAGTGAAAGAGACAGAAGGGAAAGAGAGGTGAGAGAGAGCGATGTCTAGCATACTGATGACAGCAACTCATTTTGTGTGTGTGTTTGTGTGTGTGACAATGGTAATGAAGCAGGGCAGCTTGTCGACAGTAAGTCAGTCCGTTGCAAATGCTGATTCTCTGAAGGCCCACCAGCAGCTTTGTTTACACTCAGATTTATTGAATTGGATTGATATTTTTTTAATTTCTGAAATTCATCCTCTAAGCTGTGATATCAGATTCAGATCAGATCAAATTCTGGTTGACCCCAAGATTTTGACCATGGCATCATCCATTGAATTGACGAATTGATTAAACCCATAAGGGGCTCGGACCAAAAGGTGGACATTTGTGAAAGAGGACATGTTGACTGCTGCATGAGTCTAGTCAAGACATAAGACACTTATAATTCATTATAAGTCACATCTTTAATGTTTGATGACTGTTGATATAGTGCATCAGAAAGCATTATGTGTGTGTATGATTGAAGTCATGAAGCATTATAATTCATTATGAATGCCCTCATTATGCACTAATAGAAGTGGTCTTCATAGAAAGTGTTATCAATGAGGTTAATGATTTGGGGGATATACATTATGTGTACAAATACTACAGACTTGCAATCAATCCTTCATGAAGGTTTTAAAGATCAGAGATTAATGAGAGTGATTCAGAGAGCTGTTGAATTGTATTGCCTCAAACTCCGAGGTATCATGTGAAGGATCACATGTGAAACTAGCACCATCACAGAGTGTTTTAGAGAGTAACATGAATATGAAAGTGTGCTGCTCTGTCATTGTCTATAACTAATGTGCCCTGGAGCAAGAATCTTAACCACAACGACTCCAGCGGACCTGTTCAGTAATGAACAGATAAATAGTATTTTGAATACAATCATAATGTTTCTTTTCTCTGACAAAGAGCTGCTCGTTTCAAGTCTAGTTCAGCAGTGGAATGAGAAAAATCAGTCAGAGGTAAATGTATTCCATTGAGCACAGCAGGTTGCAGGTCCTGGCAGGCTGCCATCCTAGTTGTGATTCATAGTGCTAAGCAAGAGTTCTAACAAATACCTGGAGAAGATCCTGTGGGTGCAATGAGAGCGAGAGAAGGGGGGGGGGATGGGGTGAGAAATTAAAAAGAGATAAGGACAGACAGTATTTGGTGTAGAGACAGTGTGCAGAAACCCAGAGAGAGAGAGAGAACAAGAGAGGCAGTCAGTGTCTTCTATGGCCGAGCAAGAGGCTCGGCATGAACTCCACACTCAGTTCCAGCTAAGACTTACTAAATATCTCTTCCTTTCACAAAGATCTCTTTTATATCCCGGGGTCTTCTCCTGCCAAATGTTTCCCAGTGCTCAACTCTCAAAGGTTCCTCGGCTACAAACAGCAATAGAAAGTTGTTAGCGAAGAAGACGCCTGTAATATCAGTCCAGAGGTATCAGCCCAGACTGGAGGCAATGGCATGAAAAAGCAGACCAGAAAACAAGACTGTTGAAATTTCATGCACTGGAATGTTTGCTATTAAATCAATTGTTCTTGATAAATATTGATAAAAATCTCATGTGTGTATTCCTATAAGGAGCTGAAGACAATACTCTGTTAGCCTAGCTTAGCATACAAACTGGAAGCAGGGGAGAATCAGGTGCCAGGACATACAATACTCTTTAATCCAAAGAGCTTTACAATTTGCATCTCAGTCACACACTGACGGCAGTGAGCTACAATGCAAGACACGTATACATGTGTACAGCAAGAGCCTTGAAACAAACCACCAACCCTGGAATTATTGGAAGACCTGCTCTACCAGCTAAACCACAGCCACACCCAATGTTGATGGTCCCAAATGAAACAGGAGAATATTTCCAATATTTGAAAGAGGAGAAAACAACAAGTCTGCATCTTCCAAAAGGTTGAATGGTTAACCCTTTGGAGTCCGGGGCTAATTTGGCCGTTTTCGCATACTTTTGATTCTGCCTTACTAAACCCCATTAAGAAATGTTTAGCATGTCAATGTTTGGTATATTGTTTTTCAGCACAACCTGATAGTTATTATTTCATTTTGACATACTATATGATCATATTGGACCCAAAACTTAAAAACTGATTTTGAAAATTATATTATTTTTACTATGGGTAACACAAACATGCACAACGAAACATTTTGAAAGCTGGAAATATATCCATGGGATGTCACTATGATAATTTAAAAGTTTTATTGAGGTAGCATGAACCTAAATACAAATTTTATGAACAAATAGCAGGTGTATCCATAGGCGTTTTCCCTCATTCCCTCAAGTTCTTTTGTTTTTGCTTCAATTTTTGTCTAAGACTCTAAGACTTTTTCTATGTACACAAAAGGCCTATTTCTCTCAAATATTGTTCACAAATGTGTTTGAATCTGTGTTAGTGAGCACCTCTCCTTTGCTGAGATAATCCATCCACCTCACAGGTGTGGCACATCAAAATGCTGTCACAATAAAAGACCACTCTAACATGTACAGTTTCATCTTGTATTCGGACCAATACTAAATATATCTAACTCTAACTCTAATCTCTCAATTCTCAATTATGTCTGTCACTTTCCTTCATCGCATTTCTCATACTTTTGAGCATATGAAAAAAATTGTTTTGCATCAACTTTATATCATCGTATCTCCGTTTTTACTGGCAATGTTGGCCGGAGTGTTGATTTTATGTGGCGCCTTTTTGAACAGGTCACCGGCGTGACGGTCAACTCAAGGTGTGTCTTCACATTTGCATACAGCTCATCTGTTCAATGCAGTTGAACATTTTGAGCTGCACATGGAAGTCTGCACAGGAATCACCTACGTATAAATGCAGATGATGAATTTATGTCATGATCACGTGAAAACTTAATAAGAGGCCATTTTAAGTGTAGTGCTAGTGAAGCCGTGTGGCTGTATTTAGCAGTGCTATGGAGCTGAATATTAAACTGCTGCAAAGGACCTTGCTAACATGTCACAAATCATTGTATTGGAGAAAATAAAGTGTTGGCTAGATGATGGTGCTAGATGTAAAGTCAGAGGATCACCAAAGTCAATAGGATTCATCATCTGGAGCCTATCAGCGTTTGAACACATTTTCATTACAATCCATCCCATAGTTGTTGAGATGTTTAAGTTTGGACCAAAGTAGTGCATAAACGGGCCACAGCAGTTCTCCGACTCGCTTGTAACACTGCATCAGCCAGCGCCCAAATTGTGTCGATCGTAAAGTAGTGTTATGGTAAGGATGGCCTCAGAGCGAGGAGGAGGTCCTAAAAGATTTTACTGCGTTAGCACGATTTTGCACTCGGCGGCTTGGTACCGCAGTCTTGTGATTTGTGGGAAGAGCGAAGAGGATTTAGTTGATTGCAATCTGTAACCGCAACACTAGATGCCGCTAAATCGTACACACTGTCCCTTTAAGTTACTTGAGGTGACTTACCTTCAAATAAGCATATTAAATGCACATATTAGTTATACATGTAATATTCATGCACCTGCTCTAGGTGAAGGAAGCGTCTGGCAGCTCCATTGTGTCACAGAGCCGTGATCCAATTTCCACTTGTGTTTTTGTGTAAACACTGATAACTTAAAAAATAAATAATAATAATACAATTTAAAAAATCTGCTCATCCTTACTATGGGTTGGGTGTGATGAATAAAGCTGGACAGACCGAGACACGCATATACTGGGAGAGGTAGGCAGTCACATGAAATAAATGCTGCAAGTGTAGCATTTAATTATCCGTAAATGACAAGCAATCAGTGATGGATCTTCTTTCATTCACATTTAAATAGTGGATGACATGTTATGAATAATACTGCTCAGCTGTTCTGACAAGCATGTAGCACACTTCGACTAAGTAATGTGTTGAAAGAGAAGGGAAACAGGCGACAAGAAAGATGTGAGGAAGATGAAAACAAACCAGAAAGGAGAAATTTAATAAAGGAAAGCAAAACAAGTGGTAATATGTCAGAATGAATTAAAAGAATACGGGAAAAAGGAAAAAGAAAAAAGGGATGAAAGAAAAAATAATGACATTCAAGGCACGATGAAATATAAGAACTACTCAAGAGAATTAGATGAAATTAAACAAGAAATACACAACAGATAGTGTGCCTTCAGGTGAGAGGCCTGCCCACACCTTCTGCTGTCACAGCTCACTGGGGAGATTGAGCGGCTGTCTGAAAATCAATAGAAGCCATTCAGCTCCACTTAAGATTTACACATCAATCACTGCAGCACAGAATACCTGAACCAACAAGTGCTGTGTGTCTCATGTCTAACACACACACGCTGTAAAATTGTGAAAATATTCTTCCTTTGTTGGTGCGATGCTGAACTCTCTACTTTAAAAACGAGCTTTCTTAAGTTGGCGAAACAATATTTTTTGAAAGTCCCCTACTTTGTTGTAGAAAGTGAAAGTGCACTGACACCACTTTGTCATGTGATACCAGTCCCCTGCTCCCCCTGCTATGTGTATGTGTTAATGTAAGGCAAACGTCCAAATCTACAGGACTGCCCCTGTAGTTAGTTCACTGTAAGTCGCTCAGGATAAGGATAAATGACTTCTACTGTAATGTAATGAGAGACGACATCGCAACGTCTGTTTTAGAAAAGATTTTACTGCTTGTTTTGAAAACCTGATTGCTGCTTGAGATCCTCCAGCAGAGCCCTAATGATTCATCCCAAATCTGGCTTTGTCTCTAAAGGTGCCCGGGCCCTTTAGCTGTGGAATTATGTCTTCTTTTAAAGCCTCTATATACTGTGGTCATTAAGCATCCACTAAAATCTAAGAGAAAATAAATGTTGTAACAGTTAGAAAACTTTCAAAACCAGGTCATTTGGCAGCTCCAACCATTCTCAAGATTGGGGACGTGATCAGATCACGCTTGATTGACAACTCCCTTTCAGCTCAAGAAACCGTTTTATTTACCCTGCCATAGAATAAACTGCCAAATGAACCATATTTGGTTAAAAGCTCTCCATCATTATTCGCCTTGCAGCAGCTATCTATCGAATCATAAACGTCACAAGAATCCAAACAAAACATACAGGGATATAAGCCTTTATGCAGACGAGATTGTACTTTACGTGCAAAATCCCTCATCTTTAATACCCAAAACCATCATATAGCCATATAAACACCTTTTCTAAAATCTCAGACTACACTATCAACTGAAATTCACTATTCTCCACCATTGGTCAAAAAACTTCCAGGTGCGTCAAGAAAAATTATAACGTGGGCGTCAGGCAGGACCACTACAACAGGCGCAACCACAATTCATGATCCAGACGTAACCTTTAATAGTGGCAATCTGCCAGATGAGAGACACAAAAGCTCTGAGAATGATGCCCGGGATGCGAGTTAGTGACATGCATTTATGGGACATTATAACACAGAGATTCCTTATGGTGGTGCTGGAGGCCAAGGTAAAGCCACCCAGAGTAACAACATCTTTAGATAATGTGTTTCAGAGGTACTTGGGCCAAGTACAATAACTTCACTTTTGTCTTTGTTTAACATGAAGAAGTTGAAGGTCATCCAAGTTGTTATGTCCTTAAGGCATGCTTGAAATTTAAGTTAATTGGTTGTTTTCATCTGGTTTGATCGATAGATATAATTGGGTATTATCTGCATAACAATGAAAGTTTATAATAATAATAATAATAATAAATTGAATTTATATAGCGCTTTTCGAGACCTCAAAGCAGCTTTACAATAGTAGGGGAAGTGGGGGGGTTAGGACGAGGGAAGAAAGGGAAAGAGAAAAGGAAAAATAAATTATTAATAATAATAATAATAATAATAATACGGTTAACAGGGGGCTAGCAAATGATACTTAAGAAGAGGTGCGTCTTGAGGCGGGACTGAAATATGGAGAGGGACTGAGAGTCACGAATGTCTTGGGGGAGGGAGTTCCAGAGCCTGTGTGCTGCCCTGGAGAAGGTTCTGTCTCCAAAGCTGCGCAGCTTGGATTTAGGGGTGGAAAGGAGACCAGCTGAGGTGGATCTGAGGGACCGGGGGGATGGTAGGGGGAGATGAGGTCAGTGAGATAGGAGGGGGCTAGGTGGTGGAGGGCTTTGTAAGTGAGGACTAGGAGTTTGTAGTTGATTCGGAGGGAGACAGGTAGCCAGTGGAGTTCTTTGAGGACTGGGGTGATGTGGTGCCAAGATTTGGTGTGTGTGAGGAGTCAGGAGGTGGAGTTCTGGACCAGTTGGAGTCTGTTGATGGAGCTTGCGGTGATGCCATATAGAAGGTAGTTACAGTTGTCAAGGCGGGAGGAAATGAAGGCGTGAATCAGTCTTTCAGCTGCTGGGCGGGTGAGAGACGGTCTGAGTTTTGCAATATTGCGGAGGTGGAAAAAGGAAGTCTTGACAATATGGCGGATATGGGGCTCAAGGGAGAGGGTGGGGTCGAATATCACACCAAGGTTGTGAAGAGGAGGGGGCCGAGTACTGAACCTTGGGGGACGCCTTGGGTGACTGGCGCTGTGACAGAGGAGTGGTTGTGATGGGAAATTAAGTGGGATCTGTCGGTGGATGATGATCCATAAACTTTTATGATTCCTTCAAACATTGCTTAAAGGAAGCATATATTAGGTGAATAGAATAGGTCCAGTATTACAGAACCTTGCAGGACTCCATGACTAACTTTGGCTTGCATGGAGGATTCATCGTTAACCAGCTTAGTGCAGTTCCTTTTATGCCAATTAAATGTTCCAGTCTCTGTAATAGAATATCATGGTCTGTTGTATTGAATACAGCACTGAGGTCTACAAGTACAGAGACAAGTCCTATGTCTGATGCAATTACACAGATCATTGTAACTTTCACCAGTGCTGTCTCTGTGCTATAATGCATTCTAAATCCATATTGAAAAACCTCAAATAAACTATTGTTATGTAAAAGTTCACACAACTGTTTAGTGACTGCTTTCTCGAGGATCTAATAGAGAAAGGGAAGGTTAGATAGATGGTCTATAGTTGGCTAAAACCTCTGGATCAAGACTTTTTAAGAAGAAGTTTTGTTACAGCTACTTTAAAGGATTGCGGTACATATCCAGATAACAGTGACAGGTTGATCATATTTAATAAAGAAATGTTAATTAAGGGAAAAACTTCTAAACAGCTTATTTGGAATTGGGTCTAAGAGACAGTTTGTTGGCTTAGACAAATAAATTGTTGAAGTTAGTTGGTTAAGAGTGATAGGAGAAAAGCACTCTAAATATATATCAGGAGTTACAGCTGTTTTTAAGGTTCTGGTGGTTGAAGATAAGTCGGTACCGGTTGAGGGCAGGAGGAGATTAATTTTGTCTCTAATAATTATCATTTAATTGGCAAAGAGTCTCATGAAGTCGTTACTACTGAGCAATATAGGAGTATAAGGCTCTGTAGATCTGTGGCTCTCTGACAGCCTGGTTACAGTGCGGAAAAGAAAACTAGGGGTTGTTCTTATTTTCTTCTATTAATGTTTTTTGACCAATGGTGGAAAGTAATTTCCTTTCAAGTTTTCTCAACTTCTGTTGTAGTTTGGGGGTTATGCCATGGAGCTAGCTTTTTTAGAGGAGCAACAGAGTCCAATGTCATTTGATGTGAGTCTGCAGCACTATCAACAAGATGATCAATTTGGGGGGGACTAAAGTGAGCATAGAAGTCTTTCGTTTACATTGTATGGAATTAAATATCCATGGAATCACTTCCTTAAATTGAGATATAACAATATCAGATAGACATCTAAAGTAAGATTGTTTGGCTAATGGCTTATAGTCCAGTAATAGGACTTCAAAAGTTATAATAAAAAATGGTCTTATAAAAGAGTATTATGCAGACAAATCTAATAAATGTTCAATTGTAATACCATATGCCAGAACAAGATCGAGGGTGTGGTTAAAACAGTGAGTGGGTTTATGTACACCCTGACTGAAATGCAGTATTAAGGCTGTTATTATCTATGTCCACATGGATATTAAAGTCACCTACAATAATAACTGTGTCTGTTTTAAAAACTTAATAAGAACTCTGAGAATTCAGATTAAAATTCAGAATACTTACCAGGAGCGCGGTACACTATAACAAATACAAATGGCTGTATTGTTTTCCAGGTTGAGTTTGAAAGACCAAGAACAAGGTTTTTGAAAGAGTTTCGTTTTGGTTTAGAGCTGTTTAAAAGGCTTGAGTCGAAGATGGCTGCTACTCCACCTCTTGACCTGTGCCTCGAGGATCGTGAGTATTATTATGAGCAGGCGGAGAGGATTCATCTAGGCTGACGTATTCTTCATGTCTTCATGCCAGGTTTCAGTGAGAGAAAATAAATCAAGGTGATTATCTGATATTAAATCATTTACTAGTCCAGCTTTGGAAGATAGAAATCTGATGTTTAAGAGTAACATTAAATGTTTCTATTTTGTTGCACTATTGCAGTGGTGGTGTTCATTTGTATTAGGTGTTTATGTATAATTCCTCTTCTTTTTAGTTTTAATTTTATTAATTTAAGTGGTCGTAGGGCAGACACAGTCTCTATGGTGATTTGAGTGGGTGACTGCCCAGATGGAAGCACAGAGAAGCATGTAAGACTACAACCCAGAGTTGGCTTCTCAGCAGGTGTCTCGCGGAATGGTGAGAAACTGTTGGTGGTGAACCGGCATCTGCTTAGAGCTACACTCCGTTCGGACAACCAGCAAGTCTCCCGGCTGCTCGGGAACTGCCGGGGGACATCAGCACGCACAACTTTAGAGCTCTGCAAACAAAAAATCCTTCCCTAAGCACATGTGACCGAAAAAATATCCATTCCTTCAAAGAAATGGGAAAGAATGGCAACAGATCATCCACTGTGCGAATTCTGTAGCCAAATCTGAAAAAACACCCTCTCTATATCAACTAACACAAACATGCAACTCATGCAATACAAGATTATTCCTATAGTACACTACACATGTTTAAAATAGGTTTTATAGAATCCAATATTTGTCCACACTGAGCACAAAACACCATAGACACCTATATGCATGCCACATAGGACTGCACACCGATTAAATTCTGCTGGAAAATCTCCACAACCCCTCTTCTGTTGGGCTGCCAAATCTCACTCTGCCCTTCACTCTGCTTACTTACACTTCCAACATAAACCTAAACAACACATCCAGTAAAATACTCTCCACATAGTCATCGCCAAGAAAACTATGGAAATCAAGACACAAAATAAATATCACACTTATGAATAAATATCCAACATCAATAGTATGTAAGGTTTATGTGGCACAATGTGATTTTTGCACATGCATTATCTATAATAATTTACCTTTTAACCTGCCACTTGAAGTTTACCCAGCAGGACAACGTCCTCACTGTGGAGGATTGTACTAATTGTTCTAGCCCTAAGAAGCCATTTTGACAAACAATGGACATGTCACAGGCTCTGTCAGGATGTGTCTTACTTGTGAGACTTGTGGTCCAGGTCGATCCGGCTGATGAGGTTTGGGCTGTAAAGAGCACTCATGTCTTTGGTTAAAGATAGCAGACTGTGGCAGAACTTCATGCCCATCTCCTGATGCTCCCTAGTTCCTGTCTGCAGACCCTGCGCACACACACACACACACACACACACACACACACACACACACACACACACACACACACACACACAGGTTTTTATACATGACCATTTTTTATTCGTTTGCTTTCTTTTCGGATGGAAACTTTGTGCCTCATGCAAGAACAACTACAATTTAATTAATTCTTAATTGGCATGATGAGTGATTTAAAATAAATTTGTGGCATTCACCAATTTAGTGTTTGTAGCCGCTAAGTAGTATTAGACTTTTGAGCAGTCTTTGGTCAGTACAGAGAACAAAGGAGGCGAAGGGCATTGGTCAGAATGCTAACTGGGAACCCATGGGCTATCGTCTGACAACTATTTAGCTTTGTTTAGCCTAAAAGATAAACTGTTAACTGACTATTTGTGAAACATGGACATCGTTTCTCAACTCCATTCTCTAGTCTAGACTGAGAGACAAGCGTTTGAAATTTAAAAATCTAGTGAATTCAGAAAGCTGTAGGGAGCTCTTTTAGCTTTGTTTTGTGTGAGTGTTCATTTTCTCGACTTTCTACCACAGAGCTTTATTTTGTTGACTTTGTACTCATCCAGTGCCACATTCCTCTCTCTCTCTCCTCTACTTTTCTTAACAACCACTTTCAAGTACGTGACATTTCAATGCTCTGCATGGAAAATGACATAAGGAAGAATATGTATGTGTGTGTAAGCGTGCGTGAGTAAGTGAGTGACGTCAGACCTTTTTCAAGATTAACTTTGAATTCAAAGTTAGTATTAATAGTCATAGGAAGACCTACAACAGAGCTTAATTGTGCAGGATACAAGGCTTGATTCAGGAGGTTAATGCTGTTTGTAGGTTAATGTTTTTTTGAGAAAACGGTGATCATGCAGAATAACTGTTCAATCTATAAATGTATCATGATGTGTAGGCTTACATAAAGTGTTGTTGGTTTGTGAGGTAGACCCCGTGCTTGCGGCTGTCATGCGTTTTGCCTGTGTCGCGATACTCCACTGAAGTGCAATCACATGTCGAGTGATGACGCCATTTTGCTCAAGAAATCAACAGTTTTTTTGTATTGGTGATAACTCACTCTCTTTATTCTGTTTGCTCATTACATTGCTAAGGCTGGACTAGTTTCTCAACTTTTGTTTACTCTGGAATTATCCAGAGTAACTTTGCAGTACTATAAGAGAGGACACCATACACTAGCTGTCAGTGAGCTGTTAGTCATGGCTGCTATTAACTGCTACAGTATATCTCAAAAGTGAGTACACCCTTTAGATTTTTGCAAATATTCTGTTATATCCTTTCAGGGGATAACATTATCCTACTGAAACTTTGATATAACTTAAAGTAGTCAGTGTGCTACTTGAATAACAGTATAGATTTATTGTCCTTTGAAAATTACTCAGTACACAGCTGTTAATGTCTAAACAGCTGGCAACAAAAGTGAGTACACCCCATAGTGAACATGTCCTAATTGTGCCCAAAGTGTCAATATTTTGTGTGACCACCATTGTTATCTAGCACTGCTTTAACCCTCCTGGGCATGGAATTCACCAGAGCTGCACAGGTTGCTTCTGGAATCTTCTTCCACTCCTCCACGACGACATCACGGAGCGCACGGATGTTGGACACCTTGCACTCCTCCACCTTCCTCTTGAGGATGCCCCACATGTGCTCAATTGGGTTTAGGTCTGGAGACATACTTGGCCAGTCCATCACCTTAACCTTCAGCTTCTTCAGCAAGGCCGTTGTCATCTTGGAGGTGTGTTTAGGGTCATTATCATGTTGGAAAACTGCCCTACGGCCCAGTTTCCGAAGAGAGGGGATCATGCTCTGCTGCAGGATGTCACAGTATATATTGGAATTCATGTGTCCCTCAATGAAATGCAGCTCCCCAGTGCCGGCAGCACTCATGCAGCCCCAGACCATGATGCTGCCACCACCATGCTTGACTGTAGGCAAAACACATTTGTCTTGGTACTCCTCACCAGGGTGCCGCCACACACGCCGGACACCATCTGACCCAAACAGGTTTATTTTGGTCTCATCAGACCACAGGACATGGTTCCAGTAACTCATGTTCTTGGATTCATTGTCTTCAGCAAACTGTTTGCGGGCTTTCTTATGCATCGGTTTCAGAAGGGGCTTCTGTCTGGGGCGACGGCCATACAAACCGATTTGATGCAGTGTGCGGCGTATGGTCTGGGCACTGACAGGCTGACATCCCACTTCTGCAACCTCTGCAGCAATGCTGGAAGCACTCGCACGTCTATTTTTGGAAACCAACCTCTGGATATGACGCTGAGCACGTGGACTCAACTTCTTTGGTCGACCCTGGCGAGGCCTGTTCCGAGTGGAACCTGTCCTGGAAAACCGCTGTATGATCTTAGCCACTGTGCTGCAACTCATTTTCATGGTGTTGGCAATCTTCTTATAGCCAAGGCCATCTTTGTGAAGCGCAATAATCCTTTTTTTCAGCCGCTCAGAGTGTTCCTTGCCATGAGGTGCCATGTTGTCCAGCATTCAGAGAGAATTGTGCCCAAAACACCAAATTTAACAGCCCTGCTTATCATTTACACCTGAATCCTTGTAACACTAACGAGTCACATGACACCAGGGCGGGAAAACAACATCATTGGGCACAATTAGGACATGTTCACTATGGGGTGTACTCACTTTTGTTGCCAGCTGTTTAGACATTAACAGCTGTGTACTGAGTAATTTTCAAAGGACAATAAATCTATACTGTTATTCAAGCAGCACACTGACTACTTTAAGTTATATCAAAGTTTCAGTAGGATAATGTTATCCCCTGAAAGGATATAACAGAATATTTGCAAAAATCTAAAGAGTGTACTCACTTTTGAGATATACTGTATTATTTCTTGTTAATATTCAATTATAGTTCATGAAACTATTATTTATCTTGTCTGCCATTTACCTTTCAAACGAAATCAAATGAAACACAACATCTTACATCATACATTTGCTAAATATTGTATCTGGCTTCCTAAGAACATCTCAAGGTAAACCCTGATGTAACACCTTTGTAATGTATATTCCTCGCTCTGTTCATCACCTCTCCCCTAAAACCATTCTTTATAGTAAAATGGCAAGCAATTATACCATTTTGTGTCCTCATTTTGACACATATTAAGTGACATTCAGCAAGCGGATCACACTGGTGAGTCCCCACTGGAAATAAAAAGCGTGTAAAATTAGTTGATAAGAAAAATGTGATGGAAAAAGACTGTAAACAATGTGTGATGAAAGGTCAGCTCACAATGCGGATATATATGGGCCTAATGATGATTATGTACTGTAAGTCTGTCTATGCATCCAACACTTTGTTTCACAGGAAGATATACTGGAAACCAAAGGTCAGATATTTGAGATGTTTGTACATTTGCTGCATCCAGCAACACAAAATCCTGAGGAATCATCCTCAAATACAAAGGCACACACCCTCACACCTTTCCAAAATCCTGCTTACTTTACATACAGTTTAGGGGCCCTTACACATCATGCGTCTTTGCATGGAAGACGCTAGGCGAGTCGGTCGGGCGTTTGGTGCCTACTCTTGTGCAAACATTCACTGAGGCAGGTTGCGCCTGACGTTGCTATGCGACCATAACCGGCTAACCATGACTGATCTTCTTCCGAGTGTGTATTAAAATATTGTCTGTGGGACAGCAGTGTTTTCCCTAGAAAACATTGTTTCTGTCTGTGCTCTGCTCTGTGTGTGAGTGTGTGTGTGTGGTGTGTGGTGTGTGTGTGTGTCAGAAACACGAGAGCAAAAGGATATTAATGATCATGTGACATTTTAGTGATCAACTTCTCCAAA
The DNA here is from genome assembly GCF_900634415.1 of Cottoperca gobio. NCBI lineage: Eukaryota > Metazoa > Chordata > Actinopteri > Perciformes > Bovichtidae > Cottoperca > Cottoperca gobio. The sequence goes on from NC_041360.1 coordinate 3,508,075, forward strand.
AACATATCCACCGAAGACTAATATGTACAGAAGAAAGGAGAGATATCTGCCAGCTGTGATTGGTTGTTCCTTGTCACATGACAAACGGTGCACGCTGCTGAGTTCAAAAAGTTTAACAACTTTAAACTCAGGTCTCAGCCGTTGCACCCTGGTTGCGGCCTAAAAAATAGGCACTTGGAAGCACCCGCTTTGGTGTTTGAGCAAGACCCTCTGGCGTCTACATTGACAACAATCAGTTTGAGCACGCAAAAAACTGAGCATGTGTCAGCCTCTTACACATGTAAATACTGAAATCTTCTGATGAGACGCCGTGACTTAATGGTAACTGACCTTGTGTCACGACCACGCCTCCTGTCTTGCCTTCCTTGTGTTTCCCCTTTGTCGCCTGCTTGTTTCTCTCTCTGTGTATGTGTCTGTGTTGTGGGCGTGTCGCCCCCCTCACTCTCCCTTGATTGCAGTTCAGTCAACTCACCTGCTTCAAACCTCACTCCTGCCATCCATTAATTCATCAACCCAGCAGTACAGGACTGTCTCAGAAAATTAGAATATTGTGATAAAGTTCTTTATTTTCTGTAATGCAATTAAAAAAACAAAAATGTCATACATTCTGGATTCATTACAAATCAACTGAAATATTGCAAGCCTTTTATTATTTTAATATTGCTGATTATGGCATACAGCTTAAGAAAACTCAAATATCCTATCTCTAAATATTAGAATATCATGAAAAAGTATACTAGTAGGGTGTTCAACGAATCACTTGAATCGTCTAATTAACTCGAAACACCTGCAAGGGTTTCCTGAGCCTTGAAAAACACTCAGCTTGGTTCAGTAAACTAAATCACAAGTATGGGGAAGACTGCTGATCTGACTGCTGTCCTGAGGACCATCATTGACACCCTCCATCAGGAGGGTAAGACACAAAAAGAAATTTCTCAAAGAGCAAGCTGTTCACAGAGTGCAGTTTCAAAGCACATCCACAAAAAGTCTGTTGGAAGGGGGAAATGTGGCAGGAAACGCTGCACAACCAAGAGAGATGACCGCAGCCTTAACAGCATTGTGAAGAAGAGTCGCTTCCAGAATTTGGGGGAGCTTCAAAGACAGTGGACTGAAGCTGGAGTCCAGGTATCAAAAGCCACTGTTCACAGACGTGTCCGGGAAATGGGCTACAATAGCCGTATTCCCATGGTCAAGCCACTTCTGAACTCAAGACAACGGAAGAAGCGTCTGACTTGGGCTATGGAAAAGAAGCACTGGACAGTTGCAGAGTGGTCCAAAGTCCTCTTTTCAGACGAAAGCAAGTTTTGTATTTCATTTGGAAGTCAAGGCGCCAGAGTCTGGAGAAAGGCTGGAGAGGAGCAAAATCCAAGTTGCTTGAAATCCAGTGTGAAGTTCCCACAGTCAGCGATGGTTTGGGGAGCCATGTCAGCTGCTGGTGTTGGTCCACTGTGTTTCATCAAGCCCAGAGTAAATGCAGCTGTGTACCAAGAGATTTTAGAGCACTACATGCTTCCGTCTGCTGAAAAGCTCTATGGAGATGAGGAATTCATTTTCCAGCATGATCTGGCACCTGCCCACAGTGCCAAAACCACCAGTAACTGGTGTACTGACCATGGCATTACTGTCCTCGATTGGCCTGCCAATTCCCCTGACCTGAACCCCATAGAGAATATGTGGGGTATTGTGAAGAAGAAGCTGAAAGACACCAGACCCAACAATGCTAATGAGCTAAAGGCCGCTATTGAAGCATCCTGGGCATCCATAACACCTCAGCAATGCCACAGGCTGATTGCCTCCATGCCATGCCGCATTGATGCAGTAATCCGTGCAAAAGGATTCCCAACCAAGTACTGAGTGCATTAATGGACATTTTCAAATGTTTGATTTTGTTTTGCTGTTATAAATCTTTTTTTTTACTTGGTCTGAGGAACTATTCTAATTTTTTGAGATAGGATTTTTGAGTTTTCTTAAGCTGTAAGCCATAATCAGCAATATTAAAATAATAAAAGGCTTGCAATATTTCAGTTGATTTGTAATGAATCCAGAATGCATGACATTTTTGTTTTTTTTAATTGCATTACAGAAAATAAAGAACTTTATCACAATATTCTAATTTTCTGAGACAGTCCTGTATATCAACCCCAGTCTTCAGCCACTCGTCGCTAGATCGTCTACTCAGCTACAGTGGTTGTTTGCAGCGCTGGCTGCTTGAATTGTGGATTCAAGTACATTTACTTGTGTGTTTTTTGTATTAACTCTTACTGGTTTTTGTGCTACAGGAACCCTGGCTTCCTGTCCACCCGCCTGCCTGCTCCCTGCTACCCGCTTCACCCTCTGCCTCCACGAGCCGGATGTTCTCCGTCCTCCGTCCCCTTTCCCTGGAAACCCCTTCAATACACCTCCTACCTATCCCTCCAAGTTTGGGTCCTTCCCTTGTTGCACACGTGACACCTTGTGTGTTTTTCTTAACAGGAACCAACACATCTCCAAACCCTATTGTTTGTTTTAAGATATTCCAAATACTTTGGCCTGTGGTCACACACTTTTGTGTTTGCGCAAGGAGATTTTGCTTATGTCCAATTTCAGGAAAATGAGCATGAAGACATGACAAATGTTTTTTTTTTCTTAAGAGGACCTTAATCTCCACCCCCTCCAGGACACTTTGTCCGCACTGTGCAGCTCCTTCAGTGACAGGCTGCTTCACCCGTGGTGTCTCATGGAGAGATACTGTAGGTCCTTTCTCCCTGCAGCGGTCAGACTGTACACGGCCCCTCACCACGGCCCCTGGTAGACCACCACACCAAGAACACACTATTCCTCCACCTGTGTGCAATTATCACTCATGTGCAATATTCACTCTTACAACTTATCAACGACTGTGTACTTACACTATTGTTATTGTATTTTATTCTATTTAATTGTGTACTCTCCACTTTACTTTCTTGTTCTTTTGCTGTAACAAGATAAATGTCCCCATCGTGGGACTAATGCAGGATTTCTGATTCTGACCGTCTTGACTTCTTACACAAGAGAACTGCTGGTCGATTGTCCTCCTGGCTTCAGCTATTCATGGTGCCCAGAAGAGGACTTAACATTACAACTCATTAATAACATGATAATAGTTTGATAATAAAGGTTAAAATTAAGTAATAATAATTGCCAGTGATAACCAGGCAATAGCTTGTTAATAACAATGAGTATATCTGGGTATTATTAGACTGAAATGTATGTAACAAGTTAACAAGGGCCCAAAATCAAGGGTAACAATGGAGAAACACATTTACAGATAACAAACTATTTAGTAATGTGTATATAGTTCAGTTCACTCTCATTTCCTTTCCCCTGCCGGTCTTCCACACTCGTGCTTCTTTGGTAGGTTCTGAGCCATTTCTGCATTTACTTCATGTACTATTATTTTTAATGTAATTATATAGCTGTATATTATTCCTCATAACATTTATGGTTTATTGACTTTACAAGGAGTTTAACATACTTCATATTATAATTGCTGATCTCAAAACAATAGAACTGAAATGTATCTTATTGTATTATACTGAATTTCTTTACTTTATAGTAACCAATAATTTAGTCTTATTATCATGAAAACAGTAACATATCCGTTTCAGCTATATTTGATGATATTTTTTGTCATACAATAGGATTAGATTATGTGAATTGTGTCTGTCACAAGTGCTACCTCACTGGGCAGAATTTTCTATTTCATTGGGCTGTGGAGCTCAAACAGGAGATTATGTTTAGACACATGTATAACCGTTTTACTTACACACACACACACACACACACACACACACACACATACACACACACACACACTCACACACACACACACACCTTGTATATTCCCTGGTCACAGCCATTGTGAGTACTCTCCATAGTATAACTTCTCAGCACGCCAATTTCCCTCCAAACCACCACCCTGGCTGTGGCTGAGCGAGAATTCTCCACCTGTTCAAGTCAAAAAGCAGATCAAACATGATTTGGTTTTAATATCACAATAATTGTTTTGTGACTTTACTGTAAACTAATGAAAAGTACAGGAGAACATTTTAAAAGCCCTTATACTATCAATGATATTTAAGATACTGGATTTCTCCAGTGTCTTAAATATAATTTATATTCAAACAGATTATTATTTGAGTTGTTGCTGTTACCAAATAGTTGCAGCTGTTGAAAGAAAAGGCCGGTGCGAGACTATCCAAGGTCTTTGGAATGGTCTGGAGAGAGAGAGAGAGAGAGAGGGGAAGGGGGGGGATTTGTTTTTTAAAAATATTTTAAACAGAGTTTTATTTCTAGTTGTTTTCATTGACAGTAGTTTTGCCGTTATTAAAATGACAACAAAACAAATTCAAACCGAAACCCAACACAGAAATAATACAGTTTGTCTTCCGAATCGAGTCCAGTCCTGAAATGAAATTCATTATTGTGTGTACTGCATTGTTGTTTTTCTTGTGGACCATAAATAAACAGGTAATAAGATGTTCTTAGCCCTGAAACCATGACTGTAGTTGTCTGAATAGTCTAACCAGTCTGGAACACTGAACAAACAGATGGTGTATGGTATCTGTCCGTGCGCAGAAAGGACATCCCTCTAGTTTTTTGTTTAAATTCTGAATGACTCTATTAGTTCTCAATTGAGAATGACTTATATATTGTTGACAGCAAATGTGGATGGCTTGCCCACCTCCCACCATTGACTTAGTGACTTAAAATCCTTTATCATATCTCTCCAGATTCCCCAAAATGTCTCAAACTTCTGACGGAAGTCCCTGTCCTGAAGCAGCTTAACATTAAAGTGCCCGTATGAACTGCATTTAGTGTTTGGTGAGATATACAAATATAAAGTGACTAAATGAATGTAGGGTGTCAGGGTGAATGTAACTGTTCAGTAACCTGTTGCTAAAACTATGTGAAATGTAAACTCTTTTCAGCCTGGCTGCACTAATCTGGTCATGTTTAACCCTCCATACATCTGCTTCTGCAGACTCTTATCACCTAAGCCAGGGGTATTCAACTAAAATTCAAAGAAAAAAGAATGTAGTGCTTTTGCTGGTGTGAAAAATGTTCCCTCGACAAATTTGTAGAAATAAATCCCACCGATATGAGGGTGTTGATAAAAATGTCTTATGAGAAAAGTTCCATGAGCAAAGGTCCGGCGCATCATAATGTCTAACTTGCATTATGAATTAGTGTGATATATATTGAAGTAGCCTAGTAGCTGTATCAATGTCTGCACGTCATCAACAACTGACTGTCAAATCTAATAAAGAAAGTACAATTTAAAAACATTTAGACAATATTTATTGTCACTTAACATTGAACTATACAGATATATATATATATATATATATATATATATATATATATATATATATATATATATATATAATACTGTAGATATGTATGATGTTCTTCTCGGGCTGCATTTCAAAATAAAATTGAGAAAATAAATAAAATAGCTTTTGAAAAATTGTGCATCTTAAAATCAAGTGCTTAATCTTAGAAAAATAAAATAAAGTGTAGCAGCAGCTTGAGTTTCCCTTTTTCTTTAACTGTTTCACATCTTGATTTAAGTCTCAACCAATGTTAGAATAAATCAGTCTCAACACATCTTAACAATTGAACAGTTTAACCCAGGCTAGCACATCCTGGGTTAAACTGTTCTCTGTGGCTGATGATACTGACAGGTGGCCTATCTGCTTTATTTTGTCACAAATCAAAATCACATTGTGCTCTGAGTGCTTATTTTCTGTGCCCTCAGACACTTCAGACTTGAGTGGGTTTGTTTGGTCAAAAACGTTGTGCTTTGCCTCATAGTGGCGTTTCACATCACCACTTGTAATGAGCACCACGGTCTCTGAGAATGTGAGACACTGGTGTTGTGCTCCCAGTGGGAAGGATGAACATGAATGAATCCATTCTGGGTTGAAAGCTCTGTTGACTTCTCTCTTCTTGGAGAGCGCCATGAGTAGTTATTGTTCTCTCCCCGTCTGCCGCTCACTCGTCTCTTTGTCAGTGTTTCTCTCCCTTTCTCCGTCTTCTCTCCCTGTATCGCTAACTCGTCTTTCCATCTATCACTCGCCTCTCATCTGTTTGTATTCAGAGTCGTAATGTTTGCCGCCTGGAATGCACAGATTTGATTGGCTGAGTAGCATCACGTGGGATGCCTTAACTCGCATGCAATTGGTCTATGAGTTTCCTGAACAGCTAAACCAGTGCCGTAAAAACGAGAAAAGCTGCGCCTGTTAAAATAGAAAATCCTTTAATAATTTATTGATTATAGGTCTGGGTCCGGACTCTGACCGCGTACGCCTGTTAGTGACCTCTGACCTAAGCCCACAGCCTTAAAGCTGCTCGCCAGCTTTTGGACGGGGGGCACACCAGACACGGTGACCTGGGTGGAGGGAACTGCAAGTGTGGAAACATGCAGATATATGCCGTTCAGAGTGACACTGCTCACTATTAACACAATTCTGGATGCACAGTATTGCACAGGTTGTAGTGTCCCAGGAGAACAGAGTGCTCAGGCTGAACCTGCACTCCATGCTGGATATAGAGGGAAAGAGTCCCTGAGGACGCTATCCCAGCCAAGAAACAATTACCAAACACACCAAACTACACTAACAAAACCATCAATAAATGCATTTGATTATTGACAGTCATATTGAGAGAGAGAGAGAGAGAGAAACATTGAGAAGCTGCAGCAAGTTTTAAATCTGTAACTGTGCTCCACCACTGGGACTTAAAGAGAGGATCACTTAGCACAATAAACTGTGTGTGTGTGTGTGTGTGTGTGTGTGTGTGTGTGTGTGTGTGTGTGTGTGTGTGTGTGTGTGTTACCCTATATCCAGGGTCCTCTTTCAATCCCACAGTGTTAACAGCAGAGCCAGACTGCCAGAGAGTCTCCTTAACACTGCAGCCGTACAGGAACACATTCTTCTTTCTCGAGTGGCCGTGGTAGTCGCAGAAAACCTGGAAGACACACACAAGGGAGAGAGATAGAGCTTTGTAGGGCTTCATTAAACATCCTGATAATAAAGATTTGAGATACTTGAGAAGCATCTCAAACAGAGTCCCCGGGTTTACGATGATTTTCATCTGGAATAATTCAGTGAAGTGAAAATGATACCTGCTGTAATAAAATCTTCAAACCTGATAAATGATAGAAATCTACTTTAAGTGCTGTACTTTTTAACAGCATTTGTCTCTTTGTTCTTTTACTTTCATTCTAGTATTTATCTATTTAATTCAATTGAAGGTTTTTCTTTTTGTTTCTTGGGTTGACATTACTTAGCATTAATATAGCAGCAAACACCTAATAACTATGTAAAGATATAGTGTAGTAACGTCTACCTGAGCGGAGAATGAAGTCTCTCTTCCTCTGTGTGTGTGTAATTCCAGCTTTTTTGTGCTTTTTTGTGCACACTGTCTGCATTGCCAGGCAATGCAGACAGTGTGTGCATGTTAGTGCATGTGAGTCCTGTGTGTGGCTAGCTAATGGCCGCTGCTCTGCACTGCGCTCATATAGTGGTTCCCACTGATAACGTCGTCCCAAACCGTTTTGTTGTGGCATAAGCATAATGTCTACCCTCCTCTTCTCCCTCACGTGTACAATGTTTGCTCTGTCAGCACTGTTGCCGTTGTTTGTACTGTTTTCACTAGAACCGTTAGCGGCTAGCCGTGTGGAGACAATCCCTCCGCTCTGAATTTAGAATATAAAACCTTTAAATTCAGATCCAAATCAGCTATTATCCTGCGTCACCAAGACGTGAACAGGCAACGAACAGCCTGAGAGACAACCGCTGAAATTTCAAAAACTCATGGGGTTTACACAAATCACACAAATTACCTGTTTTGGATTCAAAGTTTGCAGCCAAACAAGTATACCACGATGCTGAAAGGATTTGTGGATCTTCAACAATGTCACTTGTAAAGAGAGGTCTAGATAGTGTTTGAAAATCACTACGGTTGTTTTTCTGGTAAGGACAGTATCCAAGAGCATCATCTTTTTCAAATGCAAACCACCTGCTGTAAAAAGGTAACCAGGTCCTTCTTAAAGTGCACATGCTTTCACTGTATGTCAGTGTACATCAACAGTTGGCAGTTAATTACTTCAATTAAGCTTGAAAAACAAGCTGCACACTCTAATTTGTAACAAATGAAAAAGCCAATCGATGTCAATTCATTATTGGTCTTTCTCATTAAAGCCTCATTGGATTACCTTTTAGTATTAGGAAGACAAAAACACTGAAATTGGCTGAATAATGGGCTGCAGGTATTGTGATGGACATTTTAAATAATCAGTCAGTCATTTTGTTGTTTCCCATTGTTTTGAAAATGTACTCAGTTTTTTCAGTTTTGCAGCTGGAATCTCTTTCATTCTGTGAATTAGAAAGATAAATAAGGAAACAGCATCAGAGCAATTGATGGGATAGTCTCAGATTTGAATTAGATAGAAAGAAAGAAAAGGACAGGGTCTAACTTTTAGACTTGTTTTTAATCACTTATGCTACCAACTTCCAACAATCCCAATCAGCTACAAAGCTTTGGTCCTGATTCCTCCACATCGCCAGATCGTAGACTCTGTATTCTCAGTCTGTCAAGTTTCCAGTTTAGCAATGAACTATTCTGCCAGTAAGATTCTGATCCTAATTCCAGACCACAACGTCTGAGGAGAAGTAACATGGAGCTAACAGGTTCACATGTCTCACCAGTGGAGTCCGTCCTATACTTTTGAGGTAGTAGAGGAAGCCCTTGCTGTGGTAGATGGTTGGACTGAGTACGGGGTCCGGTTTACTCCACTGACGATTCAGATCTTCACTGTTCAGATCACAGCGATTCCTGAAGAGACACATCACAGAAGAGACAGGCAGGACATTTGTGTTGTGAGTTATATGCCGTTGGTTATGTTACTAGTTGGTGTTTTTTTATATAGCGTGTGATACATAGATACAGATGATAGTTCAACTAAAACTCATGTTGTGAACTCAAGACACCACACCTTACATCAGAGGTTCAGTAGAAACTGTGTGACACAATTGATCCCCAATAAGGGAGTGTGAAATGTCCCCACTAAACTAGTTTTATTTAATATGTGTGAAAATAGAATGACAGTTGTAGAAATAAAAAAATTAATAAGGGCAGATAACATAATAACCGCCATTAACTAATGTTTTCATTTTGTATTAAATAAAAGCAGATAATATAATAATTGACCAATATTTAATAATATATTTGAAACAATAATGTAATAACTTTTTGTTAATTTAATAATTATTACATTATTGGACGGATAGGTAAAAAACATCAATTGTGTAATAATTGGACTCGATAATGTCATAATAATCTTAAATTAATAGGTTTTATTTTGTATCAAGTATGACGCTCTCAGTGCACTCGCATGTGTTGATGTGGTGGCCATCAGTAATTGTTTATGTGCTTCTTGTTCATGTTTTTTTCTTTCAAAAAACTCCAAGGGCTTGTCTTTTAATACTGGGTGCCGGTGAAGCCGTTATGAAGGCTTCGTTGCCTCATGTGCGAGCCTGTATATTATGCAGAGCGGCACATGAGAATCACCTGTGGCGATAAACACGTATTTTAAGTAGGACTCCTGATATTGTCTTTTAAATGTCTCCTCATTGGGTCTTTTCCCTTTTCCAAAAAAGCTCTTTAAAGACGTTTGTTTTCCACTCATTGTTGCTTGTGGGCTTAATTTGTAAGATGTATCTGGTGATTTCTCAAAATAAAACCTTTCAAAATAAAATATTTTTTTATTAAATCTTTTTGTGCGGCCCGGTACCAAATGACCCACGGACCGGTACTGGTATTGGCATTGGGCCACTGGGGACCAATGGGTTAGACAACAAATTCTGAACAATGATTCACAAAAGTCTATTAAAGAGATTAACACACAAAGAAGAGTCAATCACGGTTTCGGGTATAAATGCTCATTTATTTCAACCAGTCTAAAGGTTATAGAATAAGTAACTTGTATGTAATTTGATCATAGCATATACAGTACTTTAACATTTGGCTTATTCTTAACTATATCCACCTGTACTTTCATATCAACCCAAAACACTGGCTCTGTGTTTCTTAAAGCTAAAATTAATCATTTTCTTTAGTGAAACGATCACATTATTTATTCAGCATGAATTTTAGTGCTGCCACCTTAGATTATGAATTTGGTATCATCTGTTGTGTCCAGAGTGGCTGTGTGCTCTGATTTTTATTGTAATGAACCTTCTGATGATAAGAAATGCAATAATCTCAAGATTATGTCACATGAATTCTAAACTCTGTTGTTTTAGACAGTCGGGACATGGGAATCTGTGTGTGTGTGTAATATGGTCCCCTATAACCATATATACTGGATAGTCCTAATTAGTGATGGGGAAAACATGTCTTCATCATTCTAGAGTTTTTAACATGTGTATGAGTTAACATACATGTGTGTGAGTGTGTGTTTGTTACATGTGTTTAGTAGTCAGTTGACTGAGCTGAGCTAAGTGTAATCAATCAAAGTCAATAACCCGTAAATATATTCAAACCAAGTGTGTGAAGGTAACTGACTCCCACACAAGAGATGAATTACTGGGCTATTAACCAATACAGTAAAGAGTCCTGAAAGCTTTACTGTTCCCACTTTGACAAATGCCCCTTTCTTTAGTTCCAATGAATTAGTCAGTGAGTGTGGACAATCTTAGCACTACTACTGCTGTGACGTTACCAACAATTTCTTTAGGAAATGGCAGAGCAGGGTCTTCACTTTTGGTTTGAATCTAGATGATACTGAAAAAGGTGGATCCAAGTAGTTTTGATTTAAAAGTCGATTTTTTAAAAAGGAATTGATATTTGAGTTTGTTTTTAGATGTTGTTTAGATGACAATCTAATGCATTTCAATACAACAGCCCTGTGATTAATAATATCTCTTTGAAACTCAAAATGTTCAGTTTGTTTAAAAAAAGAAAGAAAACATGTATGGTCTTTTAATCATACAAGTACAGTGAGTAATTATTACTATTAGTATTAATATTGTTGATGCCACTGCTGCTGTTGTTCTCTTTCTGTAATAGTATTATTATTGTTGTTATTATTATCATCATTATTGAGTATCGTGACATCACCGGCTTTCATTTTCTGAAGAGTCTGAGACCTTCGTGTCTTCTTTCTTGAATACACACAATGTTGCAGTTTTTATCTCAATGCAAGTGATTTATTCAGCAGTTATGGTAGGTTTGTATATAAATTGTATATATTGAATAAGGTTGAGTCTTATTGTGTTAGTTGTTTGGTTGTCGTGTTTAACTGTTGTTAACCTTGGTGATGTGTATTAAGAGTTGGAAAAATGTTCAGTAATCGATATTATTTCTAGCATGAAACATGTCCACGCAACACATTCTCATAACCAACTTGTCAAAAATGGCAGCTTGGTCAGTGGCCCTACTCGTCAAGCTATGAAGCTCTAGGTACCCCTCTACCGTCAGTTTTGAAGTGTCCATTTCTGCTCGTTACATCTGTCGTGCCATTTCAAAATAAACTTCCATCTTCTCAGGAACTTTAGGTGTGTAGGCAACAAAACTACTTGGTAAAGGTTTGGAAAAGATTGCGGTTGGTGTCAACTTCAGTGACAAACGAGTCACTTGACTAACATAACAAAATATAATCATATACTTTTAGTTTTACACTAACTTTTTGTTTCACACTGGACACAAACACTCCTGCCTGACATTCTTGTGTTTGTTTGACCCAACCAACCCTACCAAAACCCACTATATTCTAACTTTCGCGCAATTCATATAACGTCAGTAGCTCTTGCTTTTAATAATGGCGCGGGTGTGTTTACATTCAAGTTAGTTGAAAGCCTACTGTGTCACATGTGTGTGCTAAATGGTTGCATCCTCATGTGTATCAGATTCAGAGGGGCACTGAGCAAGCTTCAGTATTTGACGCATTGGAAGTGAGAACAGGTTGGTCCATACTATGGGAACAGTTGATTTCTGGTTTCATCACATTGTCGAACACTGTAAAAGGCTAATTATTGTGCTAAGGTAATGAAGCTTTATAAATGGATCATCACATTGGGGTGTTGTTGGTCTGTATTGAGAGATGACAGGAAGCTAAAAGAGGTGCTTCTTTGAAAGCAGCAGCCAACAGCTGAGTCATGAGCACTGAAGACTATCTATAGGGTAGTTTATAGCCCAAGTTGCAATTTTAAAACAATTTAATTTTATGCAGTTTTGGGTGAAATGTCTCAGATAATAAATAACTGGTGATCCTCTGACTTTTTATTTATCATCATTATCATCTCAACATTATAATTTGCCCAATACTAGGTAGTTACTATAGACTCGTAAGTCATAAGAATAGACATAAAGCAAGAAAATATGCTTCAGCTTGCAGTGATTGAAACACGGCTAGCGCAGATACACATTCATTTAAATTGATCTGTTTTGTGAAAAGTGTGCATGATGGATGATTGAAAAATGCAGCTGAAACGCGTTTCTACAAAACAACGGTAATATATTATTTTATATTATGTTATTATTCCACTTATTAACTGTTGTAAAGACAGAATTAGGTCCAATGACTATTGTAATGCATTTTATACTTCCTGTTTCACTGGGTTTTCAGCCGACTAGACGGCTTTTTGTTTATTTTTGTATTAATTTCCTGATTAGGTTAAACCAGCAGGAAACCACTGACTCCCTGGATAAATTGTCCAATGGGAACATTTCCCCAAAACTTTGTGTATTTCTTTCAGACTATTTTTTTTTCCTTTTTCCAAGGCCAGAGCAGTTTCTTCTTTCCGTCTTCTGTTTCTGTCTTGAGCTGATTGTCTCTGCCTCACTTTCATCTCTCTGCTCTAATCTCTTTTCTCTTCTCTTTATCTAGGTCTCTCGTGCCTTGGCCTACCAGTCTCCGCTCTGTCCAGGGCAGCAGCCACAGAGAAACACAGCGATGTAACACAGTTAAAAGTCTTTGTAATCTGTTATTTTCCACAACATTAACTCCCCACTGCCCGGCACTGCGGCTGCTTGCTCTCATGCCTCTGTGTGTGTACAATGAATGCTATTGGGAATATTTTATTCTGTATGCTTTATCACAACCCACAGCTAGTGTTTAAATGACTGTGTGTATTATATATGTGTTTGTGTGGCTTATCAGTATCACAATAAACTGTGACATTCTCATCTAGCTGTATAGATCCAACAGGCCTGCAGATCATCATTGTAAGAACAACTTAGAGCTCATTGCTTTAAAAACAGTAAAGATGGTTGTAGATTGTCAGAAGAAAGCAGCACCCCCTACTCAGTCGACACTGTGGAGTCCACATTCCATAGAGTATCTATAATGGACGTAGTGTACGTGACGCCACCCACGTTTCTGCAATGCCGCTGTGAAGCTCAAAGTGGGCGGCTCCTGCCGTCGCCATCTTACCAGTGACAACACAGCCTAACTCCTGGCTAATAATAATATTATAAAAAAGTGGGCTAAGAGGTGGAGCTGAGGCTGGCATCGCTGCTAAAAACCCACACACCTAGCTCAAATGTACCGAACTAGCTAAAGCTAACAAGTTGGTTAAGAAGCTAGGCTACTCTACATTTCTAGCCTGCTACTCTGCTGTCTTGTTGCTCCCTGAGGTGTTATGGAAGCCCAAGTTGCTTCGATAGCGGCCTTCAGCTCGTCTGCATTGTTCGGTCGCCTGTCTCTCATCTTCCTCTTGACAGTACCCTAGAGATTCTCTATAGGGTTCACGTCAGGCGAGTTTGCAGGCCAATCAAGTACATTGATTCCATGGTCATTAAATCAGGCATTAGAACTTTTGGCAGTGTGGGCAGGTGCCAAGTCCTGCTGGAAAATTAAATCAGCATCCCCATAAAGCTTGTCAGAAGAAGGAAGCATGCTCTAAAATGTCCTGGCTCCCCAAATCATCACTGACTGTGGAAACTTCACACTGGACTTCAAGCAACATGGATTATGTGCTTCTCCACTCTTCCTCCAGACTCTGGGACCTTGATTTCCAAATTAAATGCAAAATTGACTATCGACCATTGAGCAATAGACCAGTTATTTTTCTCCTTAGCCCAGTTAAGACTCTTCTGATGTTGTCTCTGGTTCAGGAGTGGCTTCACACGAGGAATGCAACAGTTGTAGCCCATGTCCTGGATACGTTTGTGCGTGGAGGCTCTTGATGCACTGACTCCAGCCTCATTCCACTCCTTGTGAAGCTCCCCCAAATTTTTTAATGGCCTTTGCTTGACAATCCTCTCAAGGCTGCGGTTATCCCTGTTGCTGGTCTTTAGCACTGAGCTTTTGAGGCTTACCCTCCTTGTGGAGAGTGTCAATGACTGTCTTCTGGACAACTATCAAGTCAGCAGTTTTCCCCATGATTGTGAAGTCTACTGAACCAGATTGAGACCATTTAAAGGCTTAGGAAACCTTTACAGGTGTTTTGAGTTCATTAGCTGATTAGAGTGTGACACTGTAGCTGTATCTCAATTCAGGGGCTGCAGCCATTTGTCGTCTGTGGTTTGCCCATTTCGGAGACTCCTTCAAATGCAGCCGACAAATGTGGCCTTCTTTTCCAGGATTTGGAGGATACATCTGATGGATTCTTCACGGCCGCTCGTGTTCTAAGGTTCATTGCGCGCCCAGAGACGTTATTTTCTGACGACAAATGGCGCCCCCCCGACCCAGTGACCCAGCAGTAGCGGCAAATGGATATACTTTTAAATGTACGTATTGTGGTTCAACTCACTTGAATAGCTAACGATACAAATGTTATAAAATCAAAGGACCTTAAAAGCTAAAGTTATAGGTTAAGTTACGGGACGTTAGCGCTGATGCTAGTTAAGCTAGCTGTTTGGGGCTGCTGCCGGCATCCGACCTAAGTTAGCCTTTGAAAGTACAACTTTTAACGCCTTAACTTTCAAACCTAAGAGTTTTAAATGTTGATTTATATTTTACATAGATTGTGGCGATTGTATAGATAATTTATACTTCATATTACCAGCTTGGTTTTCTGACAGTTGAATATCACTTAAAATGTCTAATGCAATCGTTGGGATTGATTATAGATATTTTATTATTTATAATATGTGTACTTATTTTGCTGTTTGACTCTTCTCTCTGCTGGAGGAATGATGATAAATGAAATGTAAATTAATTAAAATAAATAATATATATAATGATGAATATATTGTGTATTTAATTGATATGAACTATAAATTCAAATGAATGAAAACTTAGCAACTGATTGATTAATTGATTTCAAGATTCAAGAAGAATTAATTAGTACATATGATTTATTAATTTAGAAAAGGGATTATTTAATTTAGAAAATTACTTATCAATGAATGGAAATGAATGATCGAACAAAGAAAATGATTATTATAAACAGAAACATATTATAAAACAATATAATAACATTTACAGTATATACAGATACAGTTTGCTGCTGGACTTGGATGGGCTGCCACAATAAAGCCCCTGATGTCTCCTGATGGGGGGCATCATCTGGGGTGGTCTACAGAGTGTGTATGGGATGCCCCTCCACCATCTAAAATACATTATGCAGAAAAGAAAAGTATTATCTCTGGTTCCGTTCTCTGGGAAAAAATGCTAAAGTAAGCCGTCAACTGCGCTTGATAACTTCTGTGAGTTGCTAGGTGATGGGAGTGGCAAAAGGTAGGGGATTTATTACACACTTTGTGTGTAATGAATCCATATAATATATGAGTTTCACTTTCTGAATTGAATTAATGATATAAAATGAAATAACTTTTGCATGATATTCTAATTCATTGAGATGCACCTGTATATAGTAAATATGTAAATATAATATAAAAATAAATATATAAATATATAGGCAAAAACAAAACAATCTGCTGATCGAGTGCACCCGTAGCAAATAAGTGCATTACATCCGCCGACTATGTGTTTACATTTTTTGCCGCACGATAAAAGCCTGACAATAACCACAATACTTACTCAGAGGTCGTAACGTTGCAAATAAATGATAGGTCCTCTGGGGCCTTCAAAACTATTCAGTGTGCAGATCTTTGTTTTTCACAATAGAGATATAGTTTCTCAGCAATTGTTCTGCATTAGTCTTAAAGCTATCTTCAAACAAAACCATCACATGATGTCATCTTTTAATTTTTGTCTTGGCTGTTCTTCTTTGCCCTCTGAGAAAGAGAAAATGGTTATACAATGTTCAAAAGTATTATTGCACTTAATTTGAACTTTTCTCAATTGTGTTTTGACTATAGTGCTCCAATTAGCATCGTTAGCACAGCTGTGCATCTCACTCTAATGCTAACCCAAGGCTAATTCATTAGCTGGCTAAATACACCGGTACCTGCTCATTAGTGCTAACATATAAAGGAAATAATACTAGAATTTCACTTACCTAAAAAACTGGAGGACAGACTTCTTGAATGGTCTGTTTTAACCGCACAGCAAGCCATATTATTCGTCTGATATTTGCTTGAAAAATTCTCCAAAAGGCACCACCACCACAGACACCGGCGAGAGGTCAAGTTCTGTGCCTCGGATAAACTGAGCCCAGAGTCGCCGAGCAGAGCGGACAGCTCGCGGCTAGCCAGAAGTGATGGCACCCACCTGTAGCTCAAAGTGACCCCCCCCCATACAGTTGTCATGAAGGGGGTTCTAGGCTATAGAGATCAAAACCGTTTTTATTACCAGGCTGTAAATATGTTTATTTTTGCTGTTAAGTTGGGCATTTTAACATTTGGGTCTAGGGAGATTGACTCAATTTTGGAGAAAGCCTCAAGTGGCCATTTGAGGAACGGCAGCTTTTTTGGCACTTCCGCATGGGATGCCCCGGAGGTTGCTCCTTGCCAAGAACTCAACCTCATAAAAAAAAGCACAGCAGAGGATGTTCTTTCTGCAGCAGCTAAAGAAGTTTAACCTGTCACAGACAATGATGGTGAACTTCTACACTGCCATCATCGAGTCCATCCTCGCCTCCTCCATTACCAACACTGCAGCTACAGCCAAGGACAAGGGCCCTAACCCAATTAGAGGGAAGAGAACAACTCTTTGGTTGAGCTGCTTACAGAAATTACACATCATGTGGCATTATTAGTTTGTATTAGTCATTTGTTAAACGACTCTGCTGATATCCTTATGCAAAATCATTGGGTTCAAACTGGACTGCAAACTAAAACTTTGGCTGCACTAATATATAGATGTTTATATTAACAATGGATGAAAAGACAATGTAATTTATGTTTATCCACCCACAGTGACAAACCTACAGAGTAGGATGAGTAGGTTGGCAGGTTCCCATGGTGGAAGATTTTATTCTTTTTTTTCCAACATAATTTCACAAGACTAGCAGGAGACACGTTACGTATGTGAAACACAAATGTGGCCTAAAAGACATGACATTTTTGTCCATGCTAATCAGGCAAATAACATGAGCAAATTAAATAAAGAAAAAGAAAACGTCCTCATCTAATATTGATGAGAGAACCTCCTGTCCCTGCAATAAATGTTTCATATGTCTGTGAGGACCCAAAATACACACAAACCAACAAGGAATGTGATCTCAAATAAAGCTTTGTTGATGCTTTGGCAATATTGTTCCAGATTCACACTAATTTCCAGCTCAGAGAATTGACCTCAGAAAGAACGAATGAAAGTCCGAGGAGAAAAGAAAGATGGGGAGAAAGCTAACGGCACAATGAGTAAATCCCAACAGTGTCCAACTTAATTCCTGTGAAATGTCAGCGTTGTGTTGCAAGACTTACATCACACACACACACACACACACACACACACACACACAGACGCACACACACACATGCACACACACACAGAAAAAACTAAATGCCTGTTCATGGATGGAGGCAGACAGATAAATAAATCAGGACAGTTTGTTGTCTCACTGTTTTTATCAGCAGCTGAAACAGGAAGTCCAGACACAGCATGAACAGGGACTGCTCAACAAGTTAAACGGTTGAGTTAATAACCACTAGCACAGTACAGTATCTTGCACCATGCATATAGTTGTGTTTTAATGTGACACACTGTGAACAGTTTTCATTACTAGTCAAGTAAAAGTCAGAATCAAACCTGTTTATCCAAAGTAATATCTGCAATTAGAGAGACTTTATTTTGTTTGTCTTGTTAAAACCTATAAAATAAGAAAAAGAAAAAAAAAACACATGAGTGTCGTGGACATTTATCATTTAGTCTTCTCCTTACTCAGGGTCAGATACTTGCAGCACACTAGCTGCAGGTTATCTGTCCTTTCAGCTGAAAACTATTTAATTCTGTTAAACAAGTTTTACTCTAACTTCTATATTTGTTCATTTCTTACCGGAAGGTGATTCATTTATTAATTACGACCACACTGAGAAATTATTTAATTCATTGTATTTTAAGTGTCATAACTGTGCTTTGGCATGTGAAGTGTCATGCCAATAAAGCCTATGCAATTGAATTAAATTGAAAAACATTCTGCAGCAACAAAGATTTTCAACACAGAGATTTTAATTAAAAATTCATGTCCAACGCTAACCCTAACACCATCTTCCAACATAATGTGGATCTGAGGGATGAAATAAGGACTGCCCACTCACACAACGACCTGTGAGACATGACACCAGATAGGAGTAATTTTAAAATGCATGTATGAGGACTAAATACACTAATAATTAAATTTATATAAATAAATAGTACCAAGCTGTTTAGTAACTCTGCAGCAGATTACGATAGTCTTGCAGTTATTGCAGCTTTCATATTAAGTTGTCAATGTGGAAACATATCTTTAATGAGAACTGAAACAATAGGTTTCCCAGTCACAGTGGAGAACTAAATAAAAAGCAATACCACAGGAGTGAAGCTCTGCACAGATAAACATCCTGAGAATATGTGTGTGATACTTTGTGATGGATCACACCATGATGTGTGGCATTTTTACTTTTTTGTTTTGTTTTGTGGAAGCTGTATGCAGCTGTTCATGTAAGTGAAGCGAGGTTAGCATTAACACTCCGCACTGTGCTGATATTGATGTTTCCTCATGGGGGAGTGAGTCCCCAAAACCTTTCAAATATAAAGCTCAGACTGCTCACAGTACAATTAGTTCAGCGTTATACAAGAACAATGAGAGATGGAACAATTATTATTCTATTCCGTTTATATTTGTTGCAGTTTGTCAGCGGGTCACTCTTCATGCCTTCAACTCACGTGCCGTTGATGACTCCGTCTGGGTTGAGAATGGGGATGAGCTTGAAGACGAAGGCCTCCCTCAGACTCTGGGCCACCGGGTCACTGCTGCACAGAAACTCCAGGGTGCCCTTCATCACCCAGCTGGCATTGGACTCACCCGGATGGACACGGCATGTTAGTATGATGCAGGGACGATTACCTGGACAGAGAGCGACATGATAGGCAAGTAAGTTTATCAGGGGTCATACCTGAGACATCAGAAATTTAGAAATACCTTTCTAAGCTCTGTGGTACCCTGTCATTCACGTCAGAGCTGCCTTTATATTGTTATGTGTGCCAGGCATTCTTTTACTTCTCCAGATCAGGTGTTAAAGTTGTGCACCCATCACAAATACCTATTACGCTCTGTCAGTGATAGTGACAGCAGAGTTATCAATGTAATGTTGTGCAAGGATCAGAGTGTTCGTGTGAGCAGAGATGTGTCTGAATAAGCAACATTTGGATAGAGACTGGTCTGTCTTTTTGGTTTATTGTATTGCACTTGCCAGTTTACAGCATGCTTTGGTTATTTTCAGTGAGGAGTTGTTGAAATGCCTCCAGCATGGGTCAGTGCTGCCTTGTAATATAAATAATACAGTACAGTATTACATTACAGTTTATTTCACAGTTCACAGTATAATAGAAGGTAATCAATGTATTCAATATATATCTAATGTTATAAGTAGACAGTGTGCATATGACCAGGGCTGCAACACCTGTTTAAAACAAAAAAAAAAGGAAACTTAATCAGCCTCAGACTCATGGATGAGCACATGTAGGTAGCATGAGTGTCATGAACCTGGATTTCCTGCTTCCTGTTTTATTTTGAATAGTTCACTCCCCTTGTGTCATGTCTAGTTTTACTTCCTGTCTTTGTGTTTTCCCTCCATCTGTGACTGTTTGCCCTCCCCTGATTTGATCCTCCTGTGTCCATTCACCCTGCCCATATGTTTTTGCGTGCCTCCTCCAGCTGTGTCTCGTTCCAGTGATTAGCGTCTGTGTGTATATATCACACCTGTCAACATTGGAATTTCAAAATAAGGGAAATTTTCTGGCGGACTTCGCCCATACCTTAACAGCTCTGAGCCAGCCAGCCCCAACCCATATAATGTAAATGTAAACACATAAGGGACGGGTTCAGGAATTACATGTTTATTTAAAGTATGTATTACTTGTACATACATGTTTATAAGATGTATGTATTTTAATTGCATTAAAATGTATTAAAATCTGAATGGCACACTTTACAAAAAGCACGAGTTTGCCCGACTCTGCTTTTTATTAAATAAGGGAAGGTCTCCTCCCATTTGTCTAGTTACTTGCATAAAGTTTTAACTTGTTTGGCAGGTACAACTGCGTCTCCATCTATCTCCCGTTCACTGTGACTCTCATCCATATGCTTTCGTCTTCTTCTTCTGTCTTATTGTTCCTGTTTTCTTCTTCTATGTGTTTAATGGCGGATAACGTTTTTCAGCTAAAGTTAAACATAATACTGCCACCTGCTCTAACGGGGGCCACTTTACCACTGTACACTTTTTTAAATTAGGCGTTGGGATCCTCACCTTTACCATAACTGTAACAATGAGACACCCAAGCACCAGAAATACATGTAAGCATGGCCAAATATGGAGAAACCCCAAAGGATGTTCTCCAAAACGCTTGTAAAGTGTGGGCTGAGCAGAGGGGTCTTCCTTTGGTTGCATTCTGATGCCGCTAAATCCTACACGCTGGACTCTTTTTTTAATACATTTTTTTAAAGGGTCGCTTCAACAACTTTGGACCTGATTTTTAAACTGTACAGTGCCTGAATTCCATACTACTACTAATACTAGTATTGTATGAACTTATCCGTATAGTGTACTTTTCATGCAGTTGGTTTACAATAAATCCACAAACGTAACTGTTTGATACATATTGCACCGTTAGATGGCGATCAAACTGCGACTTCAAAATATCAATGCTAAATAAACTGATCACAGAGGCCAAAAATGTTTTTTCTATAAGGTAATGGTTATTATTACGTCTTATAACATGCTCTTTTTCACCACCATCAAATTATAGTTTTATTTTTCCAGCTGTGAGCAGCTCCACCATTTCCGGTATGCATTGCTTTGTGGGAGAATAGTATCAGTCCACAGCAAACTTGAAAATCAATCAAGTCGTTTTTTGTCTGCATTCTGAATGTTGTGACTATTCTTTATTTTGCCACTTTTCCAGTGTGGACAGATTACAGCCTCATAACATGCTTGACCGGTACACAACATGTACAGTTTATTACTGTACATGCTGTACAGTCGGACATCTTTGTCCAGCATTCCTATCAGTTATGATCCCATTGTGCTCACCAAGTTAACTGCAGAGATCTGGGAACAGGTTGGCATATAACAATGTCCGGCAAGCCAAGAAATTTGCTTCAACTGAGAGGGATGTTGAAATGTGAGTGACAGCAAAACAAAGAAGGCTGAGGACCTTTGTCAATCATGTTGCCTTCAGGGAACATAGGTACCGCAAGAAGTATGATTCAACACTTTCTATACACCATATTCCCGTGATTGGCAGTAAATAAAGCTGTCTTAGACCGTACTTGGTACCAATATCAGTATAAGAGAAATAAAATATGACAGACTGTGCAGTTCACCAGCCACACTATAGGACTTCTCACTTCCACATAGCACTGTGAACGCAGCGTAATATTCGCTTGCCGCTTATGATGGCGTCCGCTCCACCAGGACAACCTGCTCGACCTTTCAGCTAAACACATGTACACACACGTACGTCTGCTGTTTCACCGGCAGCCGGTGCTTATGACAGTGACACCGCTCCATACCTGTCAACATTGGAATTTCAAAATAAGGGAATATTTTAACAGCTGTCAGCCACCAATGTAAACGTAAACACATAAGGGACGGGTATATACATTCAGGAAATACATGTTTATTTAAAGTATGTATTACTTGTACAGACATGTTTATAAGATTTATGTATTTTATTTATTAGTTATTATCATCAATTTATTTGATGATTGATGAGTTGTGTGGCTTTTGTTTCCCCCGACGAGTAGCCTACTTCCTTGCGATGGCAGAGTTGGGAAACATGTCGCTACACTGCGACTGAAATCATCGCAGAAGCTGAAGGCTACATTATTTTTAGCGCAAAGCATCGACATCTTTCCCTCAGCTTTGGTCACTTGGTTTGCCTCCGACACAGTTCTTGTCACACATGAAGTCATTGACAGTGTGTGTTTTTGTGCCTCTTGGACGTGCTTGTGCTTGGACGATTGTTCATGCTGGCAAACATTGCTTATTCCGCCGTGTGCGTCTCCATCTATCTCCCGTTCACTGTGACTCTCATCCATATGCTTTCGTCTTCTTGTGTGTTATTGTTCCTGTTTTCTTCTTCTGTATGTTTACTGCCGGATAACGTTTTTCAGCTAAAGTTAAACATAATACTGCCACCTGCTGTACCGGAGGACACTTTTTTGAAAGTTTAAAAATACGGGATAATATTTAAATGGGAGAAAAACGGGATAGAAGTAAAAATACGGGATAATCGGGAGGGTTGACAGGTATGCACCGCTCTCGCCTGTCCATGTTTTCTAGATCCAACCCAGATATTTTGACAATGAGAAAATATAATACTTTTTTTTGTTGAAATTTGGAGTGAAAGGAAAATTGTCCTAAATACTGGTGGAGCAGACGCCATCGCAAGCTCCAGTTAGCACTGGTGTGCGTGTGTGTGTGCTGAGAGAGAGAAAAAGTCCAATGAAAGTGCTGCATGTTTCTCATACGCCACACAGACGTGTGTGGGCTTAGTAAATGAAAGATCTTCATTTCTATTGCGCTTTTTATAACAGAGCCATCTCTAAGACACATTGCAAACACACTAAAACAGGCAATGTTGTCAAGTAACAAACTGTCACTTTACACTTTAAATGTCCGATTGATGATGTGAAATAACGTATACATATATACAGAGATATATTTTGCAAAGGTTATAACATGTAAGCCAACTCTATGAAAAGGTGATGCTAATAACTTAACGTTAGTTCATCCCAATCATTCTGACACTCAGACACTCTGACAAGCGCAGGTAACAAAGACAAAACACGTTAAAGGAAGAAACTTGAGCCGGACACTGTAAAGAGTGTAAAATTCACTAACACTATAGCTGACAGCATAAAGTTAGTTTGTGCAAAGTTTAATTTCCAGCTTTGGCTAAAAACGTATTTTCCTTGTATGTATATTAAAAATTAGCCATTATAGTATTTAGGATAATTTCCCAGAGTATCTATTAAAAATAGTGAGCAGGTTGTCCTGGTGGAGCGGATGCCATCGCAAGCGCCAAGCTGATATTGCGCTGCATTCACAGTTCTATGTGGAAGTGGGAAGTGTGGCTGTTGAACTGCAGTCTGTCATAGTGTATTGCTCTTATACTGATATTGGTACCAAGTACGGTCTAAGACAGCTTGCCAAACAGAACTTTGTCACTGGTGTCAGTTTTTTTCTACTGCCCATAACGGGAATATGTTGTATACAAAGTGTTGAATCATACTTCTCGTAGTACCTACGTTCCCTGAAGGCAACATGATTAAGGAAGGTCCTCAGCCTTCTTTGTTTTGCTCTCCTCTCAGTTGAAGCCACGCCCCCCACGCCAGATCAGGGCCAAAAGTCTGAAACTGAGAAAATACAATCTGAAAGTGAAAAGAAGATCTAAAGCCGAAAAAATAAGATTTGAAACTGTAAATGTGCAAAAAATAAAATACAAATAAATCCATGTCTCCATCCATCGTCTACCGCTTATCCGGGGTCGGGTCACTTTTCATACACTTGTGTTTTGTTTGAATATATTATTAAAACTTCAAGATCAAAACTTGGACTTTCAGTTTCTAATGATTTTTTTAAATGATCAAAACCTTTGGCCCGGATTTAGTTCCATAAGGCCCCCTCTATGAGGTTATCATTGTATAAGAACTGGACATCAGAAGATACAACAACTACCAGAGGCCTGGGATAAAAAATCATGTTAGAGTGGGAATTATGGACTGTGCATGCATGATGCAAACATGTTAGCCACCGAGCAATTCCTCTTTGACGGCAAGTTTTATCTCATAAAAGCCTTGTGGCCTGTGCTCTGTCCTCACATATAAATGATGCAATAGCAATCAAATAGGACTCCCAGTGTCTCAGTTCTACTCTGCTCTAAAGAGGACACAAGTAGTATTGTCACAGTTTTCCGACTATTAATCAGATGTATAGTCTGTGCTTTCATTAACACTATTTAACCCAGCACAACTTTATTCTGAAGGTCCATTTTAATTTTATGACACCGATTGCTAAACAGAGCAAACGGTCAGTCCATGTGTTGGTTTTCCACTTCACAGACACTCATGCTCTCTCTAATAAACTCTATCATTGTATCTGTTCATATTCAAGAGAATTGAGTTTGAAAAGAGATTTAAAAGATGAAACAGACTTGGCAAGCCTGAGATATTCCGGCCGGGAGTTCCACATGTGGAGACTCGTGCATGAGGATCTCAGGGTGGAGCTACTCGAACCATAACCAGTCCTTGTTGTCACTGGAAGCCTCCTTCCGTTTATTTATGATTTAAGAAATTTAAAAAAGACAAAAAGGATGTGATAAAGAGCACAAAGTGTGCCAGAGGAACCATCCTAGTCCAGCTCCAGCTCCAGCTGCCTGCCGGCCTTGCCAGTCCTGCTAGAAAAGATTATGTCTGATAATGAATAGCTTTCGGAGAGGCGCTGTGATTGCAGTGGAAACCTTTTTAATTAGAGACAAGAGGAGTGAGACAGGAAGCAGGCTGCTGTGTCTAATCCTTCCCTTCTGAAGAAAAGCGTGTATGTCGAAGAAAAACATCAAAGACAAAGAGCAGAACTTAGTTTCGCCATCATCACATTTTTTTACCAGAGAAGAAAAATAACTGTGTTGACATTTGTCATTATGAGCTTATGAGCTCAAATCGAATTTGAACATAACTTTCATCTAATAAGTGGCCCTCATGGTGCAGCTCTTTACACTGACCTGGCTGGTTGTAATTGGACCTTATTAGCATGTACACACACACACACACACACACATACACACACACACACACACACACATTACTCCTCAGGATTAAAAGAGTCACACACATGCTCACAGACAAATCTCCATAAGCATAGCAGGGAGGCTCCGTCAGGTTAATTGCCTTCTTCAAGTGAACATCAACTGCCTGAGGGAGATCTCCTCTCTGCTGCAGATAAAGGCCACTACGAGAGATCAACAAGAACACCTTCAGCAAGGATAGGATTTGCCTGAGCAAAATCAATGTGCGGTGAAAATTGGGCTACGAGTAAAACAAACACTCAGGGGAAGAAGATGAATTGCTAGTGTGAGAAATCCCCTGCTGGGTCACCAGTTCTATGCACTGGGATGAACCCTGACACAGCCACTTGGCCATTCTTTGGTGAACCTGTGTTTACTGGGGGTGACATCATTTTACATTTAGTTTTTCAACTACATTGATTCATATTTAAATGAGTATCAACGGTGAAATCGAGTAGTTCTGTCCAATTCCTGAAGAGCTGACTGTGTTGGAGCATTTGGGGGAAAATGATTAGATGAAATGGCATAATTGCTATGCACAAATGCCCGGTGTGTAATAGCAACTACAGTGGCCTCGTATAGTATTATGCTAATGTAGATATGCTAAGATGAATCTCATATGTTTTTTCCCAAAACAAATGATTTCTTCATATTCCCAACTGCTAAGGATCACTGGCTTTCAATTATGGAGTGAAAAACAAACAAAGCATGGGATATCTGTCTCTGTCAGGAAGGATCGTCTGCTCACAAACACACCTGTTCACTATGCACACGCACATGCACACACACACACACACACACACACACACACACACACACACACACACACACACACACACACACACACAGTACTCACGGAGCTGGTGCATGTCTCTGCAGCTCCTGCTGGCAGGACAGGCAGTGATGGTAACCAGTGGACACGGGTTTCCAGCCAAAGTGCCACAAAGAACCTGCTGCTGGAAAAACACCTTGGCAGGATCCACTGACTTCTGCAGCAGCTTCAGATGAGCCTGACGGATACAATACACATTAGTGACATGTACTCTGTTCTCCAGAGATTTACATTCAGCTTTGTTTGAAGGTATTCACATCTTATGGTCTTCCAGGTTATGTAAAACAAATGTGTTATATCACATATATTCTGAAGGAAATATAATGGCGTTTATCAACATCATAAGGAAGCATTTTTACATATCTAAAAAATTATATACATTTGTGACAACTAAAGTATTTTCGGGGCTATGCAAGTGGAAAGACAACAAGAAATGGGCGCCAAAGGTCTCGACTCGAAACTGTCACATTAATGTGGTGGCTTTGATTAAATATTAAGTCAACATTGACTAGAGGAATGAGATGGGTTGTGTTAACATTTAACCAAAACCATATTTTTCCCAATCTTGGGTGTTTTTGTAAGTTAACCTGAATAACATGTGAGACGAAGAACTCTTCAGGGTCATGCTCCTCCCTTTTTGTTTTGCTATAAACAAAGAAGGCCAGGTCTTTGGCCTCTCATCCATAGGGTGTGTACAGTAAATATTCTAGTCAGAGGAAATTATTTGAACCCTTGACAAGATTTTCTTCAAACTCCGGATTTCTAAACATCTCCAGTAGCACAATTACAATGTTAAAGCTTAAGAGTCAAAATAATCCATATTGTACCATATTGGTTGCAGGAAATGTGCTTAAAAATCAATGTCCCGTGACCACTGCACTCATTTCCTTATTACATTTGCATACCAGCATGGTTGCGTGAAACTTAGCTGGAAGATATATAGACATGAATTATTCAAACAATTACAGACCAACTTTTTAGAGGAAACTTTATCTACAGTCTGATAATGCTGCTTATAATAATGTCTTAATCATGAGACGAGAGAAGAGAAATGTCAGTTGTCCATTCAAAACTTGAATAATAATTAGTAACGACTACCAGTATTTAAAGAACAGTTTTTGAGATACACATTTCAATCAATGATTAAAACATGTTCTTGAAGTGCCAGAGTGAGACAATAATGAAAAAGAAAAGACGAAAAAGAACTTGTTTATCAAAATAAATTCCAGTAGAGGGTCCCCCCGGGCCTCCCTACAGAGTTCCGGGCTGAGCCCCGAATGTCAAATGCCAAATATGTGATTTGTGGTATTGGGATTGACAAATTAAGCTAACTAGTTTCATTTTAAGAACATGTTGTAATTTCTAAGATTATCAAGTGTTTTTAACTCCAGTTGACAGATAATTGTAATGGAGGACAACAGGTCAGATCGATATGTCAGAAGTATATAGGATACAAAACTAAAATAGAGAGATGGATGGGTGGGTGGATCAGTACCTTCAGAGCAGAGTATGTGTAGGGATAATGGTAGGCCAGGTAGCAGACGTCCTCATTGTGTTTGAAGGTGATGGTAAAGGTCAGAGTATAAAAGGTTGTTCTCCTTGTGCCCTGAGCCGGACAAAATTGATTTCTTGAGGAGAAAATAGAGGGAGTAACAAAGAATAATTTATGTAATAGGTAGTTAAAAGGTTAATCTCCAGTAGTGTCTGTAAGTGTCTCTATCTTTGGCACTGAGCTATCTAGATGGTCTGCCTCTGAATAAGCTCATGCCCTGAGCGAACACACAGAGAGAGTCAGCAAATTTTCACCTGTAACTCTATGAATTAAGAGATTAACCAAATTGTTTCTGTCCAGTTTGAATCAGATTTTTTTTTACGGTTGTATTTGTCTGTTTAATAAGAAGAATAAGTGTAAAAGTATTTCTAGATTTGTGAGTTTATTTGGTTTAATTATTACAATAAGGAAGCTGACAGTTTTTTCAGATTTGCGGCTCAAACAGCTGATCTCCCAGCTAAAACTACAGGAGGGTGCTTTACTTAAACTATATATAAAACGGTAAGAAAACAGCAGTTAACTCAGATATAATCAGGAGTATTTTTTAATAATTCCAGTGTGACTTTTCCTCTTTAGGACTAGCAAAATGAATGTATTTATTAATTTCCCCAAAAAAAATTGATGGTGTTTTTAATATTCCACTATAACTAACAACTATAGATGATAACAAAGTAGAGAAACAACATTTACATTTTTGATTTTAAAATGACGGACACACCTCGAGGAGATCTGCACTCTACTTCGTGCACCTTTCTAGTGGTGATTTGTTTTGTTGGAGTTTGAGCCTCTGTAGGTGAATCATATTAATATAATGAGGAATCTGTGCATTTCAATCATACCTGAAATAACAAATTTCAGTCCCGGTCCTGACCCAGTGTGGTCTTCCTTCCAGAGCTTCCCTTACTGAGTACAGCACCGGCTGCATTCCTGCAGTGCACGCACACGCACGCACACGCACACGCACACGCACACACATACGCACACACACACGCACAGATAGACATCTTGGTGTCACATAAACAGACTTGGTGTCACAGTTCTATAATATTGTTATGTATGCTATATAACATTAAAAGGTTCTTCTCTGATGTAAGAATTGACATAAAATAATGTATTTATTATTATATATTTTATATATATATAAGCCCACAGTTAACGTTAGTGCCACAGTAAACACACAGATGAGTAACATCAACTACAGGCTGACGCCACATGTGAAGATTATAAGTTTGCAGTGTTATTTTGAGCAACTCTCAAAGTTTCAGCACTTTGGTGGAATTGTGCATATTCTTGCCCTGCTGTTTGTTAGTAGTAGGCTTTTTCTCAAAAAGTGATGACTGTATATTGAAATTGTATGGACCAAGTATTAGAGGTGAAATGCTGCGACCCCCATTTATTTGGAGCAGGTGGCTTGGAATTACACATTGCTCCTTTAAGCTTCCTGTAAAAAAGTAGCTGTCGCAGCGCTGGAGAAAGGTCTGGTTGAACCAATAATAATTACGCACTAAAGGGAAAAAAACGCTCTGGCTTGTTTGCATTTCTTTAAGCCAAACACAATCATCTTAGGTGGAGCTAAGATCAGGATGCACCGATGGTGCCCTCGCAAAAATGGTAACACTCAGATTGCCGAAGAATTCCGTTTGAAATAGGCGACCAATGGCAGGCATATACCCACAATATACGTCCTGTGAGTCAGACTAACTGTGAAGTCACTACACCCTACCATTGCATGTGTGTAGTGCTTAAACCAAGGTTGTTTACAATGTGCCAGACAGGTAAGGGTCAAGGTTCAAGTCCTCTGTCATGTCAGACCTCCCCATGTTTCCTGACTGGAAGAAATACCATGAAGCTTGGTGACCTTGTAAATATGTGCCAAACTCTCCACCACTCTGTACCCACAGTGTTTTTCTATCCTGACTTTTAGCCCTGGAGTCTGGAAAAGTTAAAGAGCCACTGTTCTTAATTTAAAATGCATCAAATCTCCGGGAGCTAAAAATAGATAGTTGGATGACTTTCTAGCATGTCAGCACAATCTTTCAGAAGAAAAGCCATTTTGTGTCCAATAGGATATAGACTATTCTGGAAGAGCCATCGTTTTTTCTATTCATTCACTTCTTCCTGAGATGAAACCGATTTCCCAAGGGACGTTAAAAAGAACTATTTTCCAGTACAAAGGGCATTGTATGAATCAATGTGTAGTAAGTGTGTGTGAAAGAAGTGCGATTGCTACTGGAGATACTGAGTGTGTTTTGAGATCCCTTTGTCTGTTTGTGTATTTAGTTGTAATGGATGGTCTATTATGGTCGGACCCACTGCTGAGCCTGTAGAGCTGTCTTCAGAAAGGGAGAGGATAAGAGCAAGAAAACATAGCCAGGGGTGTGTGTGTGTGTGTGTGTGTGTGTGTGTGTGTGTGTGTGTGTGTGTGTGTGCGTGTGTGTGTGTGTGTGTGTGTGTGTGTGTGTGAGACAGAGCTCTGATAGATAACTGTGATACTGAAGAAAACAATTGTTTGCAATGGACATCAGAGGTTACGTTTTTGTCTTTAGACGCCAAAACGTCTTTAGATTCTAATACCTAACATATGAGTTATATTATTGAGGAGCACAGTAGAAAATTCCCTCTTTATATTCCACATCCATATTCTCCTGGTACCCATAAGGTGTACACAGACACAGTGCTGTAAATCCAGTATACTACATTCAAGAACCCATATGAATCAGCATTAAAAATAAAAAGTATCCTCTCAGTGAGTAAGCACTAATGTGTGGGCCGCCCGGCAAGAACTGCTCGCAACTCACATGGCCCTGCGGAGGTCCCTAAGATAGTTAAGAGGCCCCACAGTGGCAAAGCTAAGATGAGATAAACCTGAGATTCTGAGGTTATGTTGTTAAGGACTGGCAGGCAGGAGCGGTGATTGCCTTTTTAAAAAAGGACTGGAGCTTGTGGTACTAAAGCTCTAAAACTCATGCTGTCAGTCAAGAGTGTTTCCACAAAGGTCGCAAACCAGACGTGTCATGTCCTGGCCCCTTGTCTGAATTGGGTTCTCCTTGCTTTTCTGTTTTTAGTTGTCTTCCTGTTTTATTTTGGTTTACTCACCCTTGTCTCTCCTTTCAGATACTTCACTTCCTGCCCTTGTGTGTTTCCCGCCTGTGTGCCTACTTGCCCTCATCAGTTTCACCTGTTCCTAATCACCTTCCTCCCCTTGTGTATTTAGTCTCTACTTTCCCCTTTGTTTGCAGCAGTTCATCTTATCCGTTCTAGTGAGCTTTCCAGCAGTTTCCCTAGTGTTACACTCTTTTGAGCTTGTTATCTTGCCTTGTCACTTGACGTATGTTTAGTCAAGTTTTGGACAGTTTCTTTTTTATTGTTGCCTTTTTAAGTAAAGAGTGTCCAGTTAGGTGACCTCAGGATCGCGTCTCTCCTTTTTGACCTTGACATAGTTTGAAGTTTGAGCATGTATTGTAAATGAATAAATGAACTAGTGTCACTTTGAATTAGATATTCAATTAAATGAAAATGCTCTATGCAAAACACACACACACACACACACACACACACACACACACACACACAAGCACACACGCACACACACACACACCTTCTCACCATAGTTGAACTGGCTGTTGCTCTTCTCACAGTTGATGACATTAAAACGGTAGGGGACGTCTGCCACCATGTTACTGACTTCAAAGTAAAACCACTGGGTGTGCTGGTTACAGTTAGCATCTGCATTCAAGATGAGGTCATATTCATATCTGAAGAAGAGAAGAGGTAGTAAAACAAACACTGCTACTACTGAGTCAGGACTGCGTGTGTGTGTGTGTGTGTGTGTGTGTGTGTGTGTGTGTGTGTGTGTGTGTGTGTGTGTGTGTGTGTGTGTGTCCATACCTGCGGACATGAAAAGCCTTCCTTAGGTTCCCACATTCAAATTTAGAGAAAAACCTCAAGGAATCAGACGGACACTGAAGACTGACAGAAAAAGAGACAAAAACGACCAAATGGGTTTTAGGGCATGTTTCATTCCCATTTGAGATCAAATCTAAATCCAAACATCATCTTGTAAAATAGACAGCTTGATGAATGTAAGTGCTCTGTGTGTGTATATCTGTGTTGTTTACTTACCTACTGTCTTCCAGGTCAAACACTTCCTGGTTGATGATGTCATCAGTATTCAGGAAACGTTGGACATCTTCAAGCACTTTCTTCCTGATAAAGACAAATACATGAAGGGAAATGTTAACATTGAGAAGGCTCTTTAGATGTGACTTTTACAGCAGATGGAGATTACACTGAGTTTTGATAGAAGCACAGGGAGTTTCAGAGGTTTACATGAGAACAGAGAAGGTATGGATGATTTTTAAGCAGGAAGCCCTCGCTAACCTTAGCTCACTCACTCTCTATGGTCACAGAACCAGTTTTCTATTGACCGGCGTTAAGCAGAGCGTAGCGCCTAAAAGAGGAAAGCACATCACTGCAAACAGACATGGGCATCAGATGGCATGAGCTCAAAAGACAGAAAAAAAGGTAATAATCAGAAAAAAATTGGAGATTCCTGTGCAGCGCCAAGTCCAAATCTAAAGACCGCTATTTTTGCTAAACTATTGCTAAAAAAGCCTTTTCAGAAAACCCTCCGGGAAGGGAATGTGCTGTGTTGTATCGTAGGTGGGATGTCGATTCAAAGCACAAGCGAGTCAAAAAGCACAACACATTCCTTAAAGAAAAATGCTTTGATTAGCAAACACAACCGTGTTTGGATTTCAATGATACCATGAATCGGTACAAGACACTCGGATAATGCTGTACAGGAATTTTCAGAAAAAGACGTTTTATAACTTTTTTTGTTGACTTTCGTTCGGACTCCGTCGAGGTCCCTTTGCTCTGATATACTTTAGTTTTTTGGGCCCTCTGCTCTCCATTCGCCACTGATAGAAAACCTTTTATTTTCTGAAGTACTTGCACTTTACATGAGAATTTCAATTTTATGTCTTTTATATTGTACATTGCACTCGTCTACATTTATTTGACAACTAAAGCTACTAATGATAAGCATAAAGTACAGTAATAATAAATCAGTAATAATGAAGTACAATTTGGTTTCTCCTTTATTTAATAGTGGACAGCAGAGAGATGACAGGAAATGAGGGGAGAGAGAAGGCGGGTGACATGCAACAGGCCCCCGTCTGGACTAAAAACGGGGATGTTGTTTTTACAGGATCAGCATGTAAACCACCAAAACACCCCAAGTTGACCTTTTAAAACTAAGTTTATAGAAAAGTGTTACAAAGTTAGTTTTTATTGACAAGGCTACGCTTTGTACACAATGTAAAATATAATTTGTCAGTGCCCTCGAACAACATACGACCTTTATGAAAATGATTTATATGACCATTCTCTGATAGTAAAGGTTCAGTTAGGTTTAGGCACTAAAAAGGTCACAACAAAACATTCTGAAAATAACAATTACTGTAAGAAGGATATGGTAAATGAACATTGACCTTCCATGCACCTCTACTACCTCCCTGAGAGGTATATCAGGGCTTATAACAGCATTACACAACTTCCGCCTCTACTTTGGTCTACGTTCCAACTGTCACCTATGGTCATGAGCTTTGGGCAGTGACCGAAAGAATGGGACTACGGATACTGGGCACCTCGGGATTCCCCAGGAGGAGCTGGAAGACGTTGCTGGGGAGAGGGTTGTCTGGAAACCGTTGCTCAGCCGTGACCCCCCAATCATTAGACACCAATCTAACCACTGTAATTGTAATATTCAGTGTAAACCAAGAGTTACTCCCTTTTTCAACACAGGTCACTCAGCTCAATGATGGTCTATAAATACTTTGATTAAACCAAAGTAGTCCCAGAGCGGACAGAGGCAGAGTAGACTGGAGGAGAAGATTTGGTCGTGAAATTATACAGAGCTTGAAAGGTCCCTCGCATTAAGTCTAATCTTATTCTATACCCGAGACAATTTACTCACAAAGCAGCCGTGGCAAAAATGACGCCAACATTAGTTCTATTAAGGGACTGCTAACTCAAAAAAATAAATTAAAAAAATGTATGTGCGCACCAACAGACTGGCAAGTTCAGAGGGAAATTGCATCTTTACCATTTTTAAATGTCAGCGTCTGTTGGCCTCTTGAAATGTCTCGGAGGAGCGGTATTAAAAGTGCCGTACATACGTACACACACACACAAACTTTTCTGCATACACATATATAACCACAACATAGATGCAGATTGACATTATACAATACACACATACCCCCACAGCTCAATATAAAAACAACTATAGGTGAAATAAAAATATGCAAACTAAATAAAAGTGCTAAATAAATGTACGGCAAAACTTACTCAGACGTTCAATGTTTTGAGCAGCACATTCTAAAACAAGACCATAGGGTTTAGTCACAGAGGTTTTCACTAACACTGAAGATTAGAGCAACTGCACTTCAGTTAAAGGATAAATCTGGTGATAATTTATATTTTCATTTACTAACAAATCTCATGTTGTTTGTTCATTGTTGCACTGAGTGACATGTTGCTTCATTAACATGAACACACACACTGTACTTTATTCTCACTCAATCCCACACACACACACCGTCCTGCTGCCACAGACACTCACTAGAGAACCAAATGTGGATTAATCCGGCGCTGAAAATAGTCCCCAACAAATGCAGTATTTACTCCTTTTTGATAAAAAAAAAACTAATAACCTGCTGTTTTAGAAAATTACTGAGTGTTTTCTTTTTAATAAAACGTGAAATTAAAAAAATGTGTTTGTGAGGGGATTTAAAATATTTATGTCTTCAGTACGAGCCAATGGGCTTGGAGCTGACAGCGACAGGCAGAGTAGAGAAGAAGAAGAATACTCTGCTACCAATAAAGATAATTTTAAACTGCAATCAAATAGAAAGTTTCTATGCAAATAAATAGTTCTCGACAAAAACACCAGTGACATACCAAATAATCAGATATGTAATAAATATTGGCTACGTTATTCATAATGTTTTGGACCAGTCTTGCTGTTGCTGTAAATGCCAGGAAAAACAATCATATTTGTATGCTGAGAATTTCAATTTTATTGTTTCTTGTACACTGAAAAATGCTAAATAAGATGTTATTCAAATGAGGTGTTCACTTTTTTTTGAGAGATTAAAATCCAGTTTTGGTTTATCAGAAATGACTACATTCAGTCTGTCACAACCTCACAACCAGTTCTATACGGACTGTGTGTGTGTGTGTGTGTGTGTGTGTGTGTGTGTGTGTGTGTGTGTGTGTGTGTGTGCCTGACAACTGTATGTGTTAGGTACTTCATCTGTTTTTGTTGACTACCTAAATACCCTTTTAGATGAAATACAACCCCTCCCCCTTTACACATCCAGAGACCTATTACTTGAGTGAGTGAATGTGCAAATCCCCATAAAGTGTCACTGATTGACCTTTAAAATTGGAAATATATATTTTTGTTTATATTTTGACTTATTCTTTCACATGGCAAAAGACATGGAATATCTTCAGAGGTGGTTGGAAATTGTCTATTGCCAGCATTCCAAAGGTGGCGTGGACCCTCCTGCCAAAATAAGCAACCCAATGTAGACTTAAAAGTGAGTCACATTCAAGACTTTTTTACGTGAGAGCCACATTGATTGGACGAGCCTTTGTTAAGCACAAAGGGTTCGACTCGTGGAAGACAAATACAAACTCCTCTGTCCACTTGTCTTGTATTTTCCTTTGCTCGTTTTGTATGGCTCGTACCGTTCTTTCTTTAACGGGAGCAGCTGTTGTCTGTCCACAAACCGCATCTCCAGCATCTTCCGCTCGATTCCGCGGTGCTCCAAAGCCAAATCTTAATTTTCCTCGTTTGTCACGTTTTGTTTCTGTCCACCTGGTGTGCAACTATTTTTTAATAAGAAATCGATCCATTTTACGTCCGTAGAAACACAAGCTAACTAATATGAAATGGTGAAACGACCGGAGCCAAGCTAACGCGAGTATGAAGTGCCAGGTTGGTCGTAGTATCCTCAATTTAAATGTTCAAATTGATCGATATAAATTATTTTTTAGCAAATGTCCATATTCATAAGCATGCTTATGTTAACATATTTTAATGAGCTTAAGTTTATTTATTTATTTATATATATATAATAGCCCACCACGTATCTACTCGTCCAAGAGCACATTCACCATTGTAGTGCTGATAGACCGCCAAAACTGTCAACTCCGCAGTGAATCAGTTTAGTGCCGAGCAAGTTTAAATATCTTGTTTCTAGTCTATATTTGCATCCTTTATCAATTATTTGTATTATTTGTAGGATAATAGAGCAGACACTTTCAGTGTTTTAATGGGTTATATGTAACAGCCCTGCTTGATTTTATGAAATATCTGTATTGACTCCATAATCATATATATCACCTCTTTATTTAGCCCACTGCCACGCAAGCCACCAATTAAAGCTTGGCGAGCCGCAGGCAGCTCGCGAGCCGCAGGCAGCTCACGAGCCGCGCAATGAGTAACACTGGTCTAAACCATCAACCTGTCTTTTAGACCCGATTCCAACTAAACTGTTTAAAGAAGTTTTACCCTTAATTAACACCTTGTTATTAAATATGATCAACCTGTCTCTATTATCTGGCTACGTACCACAATCCTTTAAAGTAGCTGTAATAAAAACACTTCTTAAAAAGCCTAGTCTTGATCCAGAGGTTTTAGCCAACTATAGGCAGATATCTAACCTTCCCTTTCTTGCTAAGATCCTTGAGAAAGCAGTTGCAAAACAGTTGTGTGATTTTTTACATAATAATAGTTTATTTGAGGTTTTTCAATCTGGATTTAGAGTTCATCATAGCACAGAGACGGCACTGGTGAAAGTTACCAATGACCTTCTATTGGCATCAGACAAAGGACTTGTCTCTGTTCTTGTCTTGTTAGACCTCAGTGCTGCTTTCGACACTGTTGATCATGACATTCTACTACAGAGACTGGAACATTGTGTTGGCATAAAAGGAACCGCACTAAGCTGGTTCAAGTCCTATTTATCTGAGCGATCTCAATTTGTATGTGTTTACGATAAATCCTTCATGACAGCCAAAGTCAGTCTTGGAGTTCCGCAGGGTTCTGTCCTTGGACCGATTCTATTCACCTTATATATGCTTCCTTTGGGCAATATTATAAGGAACCACTCTATAAACTTAAATTGCTATGCGGATGCAATTATATCTATCAATTAAATCAGATGAAACCAATCAATTGGCTAAACTTGAAGCATGCCTTAAGAACATAAACACTTGGATGTCTAGCAACATGTTGATGTTAAACACAGACAAAACTGAAGTTATTATACTTGGCCCTAAAAACCTCCGAAACGCATTTTCTAGTGACATAGAAGCTCTCGGTTGCATTAATTTGGCCTCCAGCACCACTGTAAGGAATCTTGGCGTCGTCTTTGATCAGGATCTGTCTTTTGACTCCCACATAAAACAAATCTCAAAGACTGCCTTCATGCTCTAGTTGGTTTATAAGGTACTATGAGATCTTTAATATATGCTGGAGCCTGACCATTAATTGCTTTGTAAGTCAGGAGAAGGATTTTGAATTATATTCTGTATTTTACCGGGAGCCAGTTAGAGCAGCTAATACAGGAGTATTATGATCCCGTGTCCTAATTATTGTCAATACACGTGCTGTTGCATTTTGGATCAACTGAAGAGTCTTAAGCAACTTTTTGGGACAACCTGATAACAATGAGTTGCAGTAATCCAGCCTTGAAGTAACAAATGTATGGACTAGTTTTTCTGCATCATTTTGAGACAGGATGTGTCTTATTTTTGCAACGTTACGTAGATGAAAGAAGGCAGTCCTTGAGATTTGTTTTATGTGGGAGTTAAAAGAGACATCCTGATAAAAGATAATGCCAAGATTCCTTAGGGTGGTGCTGGAGGCCAAATTAATGCCATCCAGAGTTTCTATGTCATTAGAAAATGCGTTACAGAGGCGTTTGGGGCAAAGTATAATAACTTCAGTTTTGTCTGTGTTTAACATCAAAAGGTTGCTAGACATCCAAGATTTTATGTCCTGAAGGCATGCTTGAAGTTTAGCTAATTGATTGGTTTCATCTGGTTTAATTGATAGATATAATTGGGTATCATCCGCATAACTTTCATTGTTATGCGGATGATACCCAATTATATCTATCAAACACTTTATGCTGCTAGCTTCCCGAAATATTTTAGCAGCTAACGTGATCCATTATACTAACTTGTGTATTATGACAAACGTTGACAAAAGTTTTTTTCAGGTTAGGTTTATAACTAACGATTGCTTCCAACTAAGAGTTAGCCGTAACCTAGGCTAGCATGTAGGCTACCAGCTAGACTACACTGCAGGGATCTGGTAAACTGATACAGTCATTTGCAACATGTCAAGCTTGACAAATTACTAGTCTGATCAGCACCGGGAGTCTGGATGAATTAGCTGACATTATGGACTCTGTCTTGTCACCGATGCTCACTGGCGCCTACGTAGTGCAAGTAGGAGCAAGAGCAACATGATGCTGTCTGCTGTTCACTTAACAGTCATAAATAACAATTATTTTCTGATAGTTACACATAGAGCCTTTAATCAACTTGTTTTTTTAACTTGTGCTGAGGTACAATAATTTTACCACCTGACACTCTGCCAGTGAATGTAAACATTTAAACAAGCTGCTCCTCTGCTGCAGCTGCTTATTTATATCCTTTATTCCATTTTCAGTTTTTCAAACGTTTTTAAAGTGACTTTAGTTTTGACTAAAAATACTTGAAATATAAAATACTTAAGTGCAATTAAAATGACTGATTTCTAAAAATACTCAATACTACAAAATACTAAACTAACTAACGTTGTTACAGTAACGAGTAATTGTAATTTGTTTTTTTCCACCCGAGTATTATTTTATGTCAGGGAACACATTTTTTCTGGTAACATTTCATCATATAAAACCCACTGAATGCCCGGCATGTGGGAAAGATTAAACTTCATGCTCAATGGCAGCGTTCATTACGTACCATTTTCTATCAATCCATTTTCTGCTGGAAATCAGATCAAAATTTTACCTGGGATCAGGTCTTGGGGACAACAGTTTAATCAAGGTATTCCAGACGTTGCCTTCCCCAGAAACCTATTCCAGCTCTTCCAGGGAAACCTTGAGGCATTTTCAGGCCAGATGAGATATATAATCTCTCTCTGTTCTGGGTCTACCTCGGGGTCTATTACCAGCTGAACGTGCCTGGATAACCCCCAAAGCAAGGGGCCCAGCAGGCATCCTGATCAGATGCCTGAACCACCTCAGCTGGCCTCTTTCAAGGAGAAGGAGCAGCGGCTCTACTCCAAACTCTCCCCGGATGTCTGAGCTCCTTACCCTTTCCTAAGGGTGAGCCCAGCAACCCTATGGAGGAAGTTTCATTTTGCACCCTCTTTCTGCCTATTTTGGATGGCCAATTTGCTATCCAATGCATTCCCTGTCCTTAATCACCCAATGACGTAGGTAGTGATACAATGGGATACTTTGAAAGATTACTTTTTTTAGGGAGGAGAAGGGAGGCTGCTTTTTTGTTTGTAAGAACACACGTCCAAACTTTAGGTACAACAGATGTTCAATTTATCAGCCACCAATGACTAGCCAATAAATCTTTACCCTTAGATTAACATTTTTATGTAGACGAATAATAAAAATAAATAATACACTCACAAATCTTTTAGAAAGGTGCAGAATAAAAGTATTGCTTTTTATGGAAAAAAATTGTCGGGTCCAGAATGAATGTTCTGTTTACCTCTTTCTTCTTTCTCCTAACGTTATACTAGAGAGCCTGCACATGTCTAGCAACAAACAGTCCTGTACTACCAGAGAAGAGTGGTAACAGGATTAAACATGTCTGATGCAAGGACATTGCTAACAAGGCTTGTAAACTAATAGTATAACGACGTTGGTATCACTATGTCGACAGCGATCAAAAGTTTCAGTAGTTGTCGTATAAAAAACATAAACATGGTAGTTTGACAGTATGCTCCTTGCTTCACTCCTGTATAAATCCCAAGTGCACAGTGA
Source organism: Cottoperca gobio (assembly GCF_900634415.1). Taxonomy (NCBI): domain Eukaryota; kingdom Metazoa; phylum Chordata; class Actinopteri; order Perciformes; family Bovichtidae; genus Cottoperca; species Cottoperca gobio. Next base: position 3,547,911 of record NC_041360.1, read on the forward strand.
CAAAAGGAGGAGCAAGACCAGGTTGAACATTGGTCCTGAGTGGCTGAAAAACAATGACAAGTCTGTCACTTTTCTTCTTGACCGGTAAGCTAAAGCTAAGTTTAGCTATTTAGCTAACAGGGAATCTACATCAACAATGTCCATGAAACATGCAGGTTGTGGATTGGACTGGCAACCACAGTGTTTGGACATGAACGCAATGGAAGGGGGAGAGGGAGTACGGCATCTAATGGCTGAATGTTATTGATATCAATTGCACCTTTTAAGTGCTGTATTGAGCTTGGAGTACCTCTGTATGTTGGGTTTACGTGGGGCCATGGGTTCATTTCCTGGTGGTGGGAGGTGACCCCAGAAATCAGGGAAAGCCAGGATGCTGAACCCTGGAATAGATTTAGTTTTGGTAGCTGCAGCGCAGTACATCCTGGGTTCATGGTGGGGGATACAGGCTCCATGTCGTTCCAATAACCTGTCTATCATGGTACGATGGTGGGATTCTTCTGCATCCTCCTCATCATCATCCTGTTCATCTCCTCTGTGACTTGGGGGGGCTTCTCCCCTAGGAAAAAAAAACAATAATACCTTCAGACTCCTAGGATTAGAATGAAAGGCAAACATACTGGGGGGGATTGGTGACTTTTATTGATTATATATTGCATGAGACTTTCCAAAATGTTATCAACATGTTGCAACAATTAGTTGCATGATAAATTATATATATGTCATCAGGAGAATGTCAACACTGATAGGCTATCACGACACAGAGTCAAGTAAATGTTGCGTCCTTCGCGTGGCTCGCCCTGAATTCCCAATAGTTTGCATCTTTGCATCCGTGTAAGTCATCGCTTCACATTTAATGTGAAGATATTATTACAAATCATGAGTCGCTGAGTGAGTGATGAAGTTACACCATTGGCTGGTAAAGTGTTGGTGCTTCCCCATTGGCCGTTTAAAATAAATAGGCAAGACAGTGTTTCCGCTGGTAACGTCTTTATCAATGATGACTCATGTTTCAGAATCATCCTGTCTGTCCTCCTGTCTGTCCTCAGAATCAGCAGCTGTCAGTACTTTCTCTGTTTTTATCTCTTCTTACTGCTGCTCTGTGCAACGGGAGGACAAAGCGGACTCTATTTGAACACAGCGTCAGGGCATTAGTGGCTGTGACAATCATGGCCAATCACATTCACAAACTTTACCCCCTTTAATCAAAGGCCTTTAGCAATCATGACACACTGGCAGTTTAGGAATCCTGTAGAAAGTTTTCCTCAGAGGAAACTTATTGTCAGGGACTTGGGATGGAAATGATTTACTATTATTGTTTTTATTTGTTTTATTAGTTAGTTCTAATAACTGTCATGACAGACAGAGCTTTATTCTGCCTACTGGTTGAAAAATCATGCTGCACAATAATTACACATATTATCAAACTAATTACCCAGAGTGACTGAAATAGGACAATAAAATTGATGAGAAATCCAGAATTTTATTTTTTGAAAAAAACAGGGCTTATTGTGCGACATTTGCGACTCCAATGTAAATTAACCATGTTATGTGACTTGCTACTTCTGTACAGTTTAAGAACAAATAATCTTGGAAGATGAACACTTACTATCCAGGAATTTACATTATAGACACCTCTGCCTTTCCGTTTAACTATTTCTCCTTAATTTAGCACAGTGACCATACACGGTCCAGCCATAGGGTTCAACCTAGTCTTGTTTTTAAAGGAACTGACTAAGGTAAGTGTCCTCGATTAATTTGTTCAAATATACCTAATTTCCTTTGTAGATTCAGATTACATGTCCTTTCATCATCATCACACCTTGACAAATGCCTTGTCCAAATATCCATGCAGAGGAAATTGAGAGTGCCAGCGTACCTTGCCTCTCTAACTATGGTCCTAAAGCTGGGGCTGGTGCTGAGGATGCTGCTGTGACTGTGGAAATCACGGGCCTCTAATTGGGCATCAGCTGCAGAGAGAGGAAGAGAAAATAGTGCATTTTCCACTTTTTAACAATAAGAGGAAGAAAACAATGCTGTTTTTTTCTAACAAGTAAAGCTTGTGCAGAAATGAACTAGTCATGATGAAAACAAGGACATTTGCTTTTACTCATAAACAGAGAGTTTTCTGTATAAATAATAATTTTGGGAAATAAATCTACATTTGGAACAAACATTTCATGTTGATGTTGTAATCCCACGTAACTTTGATTAGCATGCTTTTATATATGATCTTCTTAACTGTGATATTTATTGCACTTTGAAAAATCCGGGATGGAGAATTATCATTGAAACATTTTATAAAGACCTTCATCTCAGTTGTAATAAGCATGCCCCTAAGTAATTATATCTAGATTTAATAACTAAATCTTATTCTAACCCAGATACATTTTGGAGGGCTGTAAATTCCAATTCCAATCACTGCACAATTTCAGCCATTACTTTAGTACAGTGGCGGGCCGTGCATTTCACACCTAGGCCTTCAGTGATGTCCTACACAGTCCTACCTGAATTATTCCACCTCTTAATACCATCATTGTGACGCCATGGCTATAGAAACTATACATTTAGACAGAAACACAGTATAACCGAGCGTTGCATCACCTTAACATAGTCAAGTACAACAGAGTTATATTAATATTTCCGAAACATTTATAATCAATAAATCCGTATTTACAATTAAGAGTGTTAAACTACCAGCTTTAAGATCGCTAGGATACTGTCAAAACTTAAAAATAAAAGGCGCTTTTAAGGGATTAGTCTACAAAGTTTTATTAAGTCCACTAAAAGTATGTGAGCTTTAACAAGTGTGTTCACTAAACAGCGCATTGTCGCGCCTAAAGCAGTTTCATGTAAGAAACATGACGATGAAGAATAAAGACACATAAACTATTCACTGAAAATAAAAGAAAACAAAAAAATCATTTGCATTTGTTCATGAGGATATATTTGCGACAGTGGTGAAAGTGTATTCCTAGCCTTGAATGTCCACTTTGATAAAGGTTAAACCAAAACAATTCAACAAGTCTCCTGGAGTACTTTTACTGCACAGCTGAGCCAGTGCGCCACACACATCTTTACATCTCTTGCAGAAGCATCAAACATTTTATATATTTGTCAAAAAACAAAATGCTTGTTACTCACCAAAACAACTGATTATTTGAACACAAAATCCATCCTCCTTTCTTTCCTCAAGAAGACTTCAATGACCCTGTTGTACAGTTTATCTGTGCGTTTCAGTTCCACCAATAAGTCATTTTCTGTAGACATGGAGGCTAATGCTGAAAGCCGAGTCTGTCCAGCAGCATTTCTGCCATAGGTTTTAATTCGCTTTAAGGCCGAGAATGACCACTCGGCAGAAGCAGTGGACACAGGGATAGACTCGCTAGCGTCGGAGTTGGCCTTTCTCTTCTCACAATGTCTAGCTTTTCTTGAAAAGTTCATCTCGAAAATGGCGTTGTAATGATATCTGCGACCAAATCGATCTCTTCTCCTCCTCCAGCCATTGTGGGTTGAACAAAAACAGCTTGTAGTAATCTAAATTAGCTCGTTCAAGGTCAGTTGCTAGCTCTGCATAGCTCTGCCTCTCAATAGTGCGTATCCAATCAAAAGACGTGGATGTGCTGACGTTATCGTACGCCTTCTAGCTGACCCCGATGTCGCCAACTTGAAATCTGATTGGTTAACGCCACAGTTTTGTCTCCGTTCACTTTAAGCTACAGGCGCCCGCACTGTTGATTCTGAAGGCCTAAGGGCAGATTTCTTGGACCCTGGCAACACATTATGGCTGAAATATGATTGGATAAAAGCTCTAACATAAAGGCCAGCCCTCCAAATCTCGATCTGAGGCTGGAAGCTATGAAATGAAGAGAATAGACTATGGGGAATAATTTAATACATATTTGTGGAAAAAAATATATCAAAATTAAATATATATTCTGATGATGTTTAGGCCAGCAGAGAAGGCCTTGCTGGGCCTGATTGCCCGCCACTGAGTACTGGCCTAGATGGGAATGCCTGTAACTGGTTTCAGAATTATTTGTTTGAGAGACTTTAGTGTGTGAGGTCAGCAAATGTCTTTTACAGGTAAGAAAAAGGTGTTCCGCAGGGGTCAATTTTGAGTCCTGTCCTTTTTACCATTTGTATTAATGATATTGTCTCCTCATTGGGTAGTTGCAAAGTCCATCTTTATGTGAATGAAACAGTTGTGAATTGTATTGTTGACTTGTTGGTACAACTAGCCATTGATAACCTGCAACTGTTCTTTAATGCTCTAAGATGCACTTATTAAACCTAACTTGATAAAAGAGAAAAGGCATGTTTTGAAAGTAAGAGGTATTGATCACAATGATTTGCATATAACAGCTGCGATTGGGTCAAATAATATTGAAAGAATTACAAAGTATAAATATCTTGGCATCTAGCTTGATAAGAAACCCATATTGCTAATCTTGTAAGCATATTGCGATTGTGTCATCGGTTCTGGATTAGGGTGAGGTAATTTATAGACATACTGCTGCTTACACTCTTAAACCCCTTGAGTCTTTTACTCTGCCCTCTGATTTATTACTGGTGATAGCTTTGACTCCCACCATTGTTTCCAGGATAATAAGGTTGATTGGCCTTCTCTTGCAGAGAGGCGTAATAAGCATTGGTTGTTATTTTCAAAGCCCTTATTGGTAAACTACCACCTTACAGCACTACCCTCAGTTCTACAGTTCCCCTTTTTTGCTTCTTTTAGTTAATTCTTTTGGTTTTCCACAAACTCCAGTCATCAATCTCAAAAGCTCTGATAAACTCACTGTACACTACCTGCTTAGCAGCAAACAGCAGACAGACTCAGTTAGAGAGTATCTGTTGAACATAGGGCTGCATTTAGCAGCTAAAGAGATATTTCCTTCATGAGTTGGTGAAGACTAAAACAGAGCTAGAAGAGAGAGAGTATTGGACTTACATTCATCATGTGGACACAAACAAAAGACTCCTAATGAATAATATTGTGGCCCTGTGTCTTTTGGATGGGTAAATAAGCAACTGTTTGTCATTACAACTTTCTAAGTTGATAATGTCAAATGTTGTTTTTTCATATTGTTCTGCTGTCCTCCAAACATCTATTAATGCATATTTCAATACAAAGTGGTACAATGTAATTACCAGGAGAGAGTGGTACAAAATGTTTTAATAAAGAGTAAGTTTGTATCTTTTTACTTGTGAAATGGAGTAGCTCTTAAAAGATGTGATGTTGATGGAGAATGCTATTCAACCCTACACTATGTGATTAGGAGATGATTCACTTCATTTTCTCTTAGAGGTGATTCCATTATTGTGAGCTATCTTTTTGTACTAGAGTAAGTTATCTTGTTGTTGTTGTTGTCGCAGTGTTAATATGGATGGGGACATTACATTTGACATGGCTCTGACCTGCTGTGTGTCCCTCTGGTTCTGTCTCTGAGTGAGACCCTGATGTGGACAAATCACTGCTGGCATTACTCCTCCTTCTGTCCCTCCTGGAGGAGCCAAAATGGAAACTGTTGCGCAGTACAGCTTCCTCCTCTGATGAAAATGATGATGCTGTTGAACAGTCCTCTGGCTCGGAACTCAAATCCAGCTCCTTTGATAAAACACATGTTGGTTCACAGTTATGAGGTTTGCTCAAAGGCCTTTGACATCTCTTCTGTCTTCAACATCTGCCCAACACCAGTTCCCTGCGTCACACTTCATTTAATGGACTTGTGGAGACATGTGGAGAATCCCATTAGATGTGTCATCATGTCTGAAGCAGCAGTATGGAGATCAATCCTCAAGACACTAACATGTTGGGTCGTCATGGAATTTCTTTCAGGAGAACTACAAATATTGAGGAAATGTTGCACACTAGGGGTTTTATCTAAATAATACATAAACTGAATAAACAAGTGGCAAATCTGGTGTAGTGGTTGGTTCAAACGTATGTATTATATAAAAAGCAGAATGTATGCAATGTAATCTTGAGAGTCAGCTTTCTGTTTAACACCATGTTTGTTGACTTGCCAGGAGAAAACAAGCATTTGGTTCAAACCTATTGGACAGGGACAAAACACAAAGTAGACAATGACAAAATGAGGGTAATTATTGGTCCATAAACACATTATGTTTCTGTTGAAAGCTATCAATCTTCTGTTACTTAAGTAAACTTATGTGCGTATCTGAAACAACATATTATTGATAGAGGTCTTTATATTTTAAATAAGGTTTAGTATATTTACAGAAAAAAAAAAAAAGTATTACTTAAAAGACATTGCAAAACATTAAAAAGTGAAATGTTAATGATATTTATGTGACTAGGGTTAAGGGTCAATCAAATCTGGTTTTAAATACATTTTTAGTTCTATTTGACTTCAAATTTCCACATTTGTAACAAAAGTTAAATATAATTAAACTCTTTGCTGGCTGAGCAAGCAGAAACACTACTGTGTTGTCTGGCAGAGATAACATGTGTGTGAATGTATCTGACACACTGAAATAACAGCTGTGTATCCTGCTGACTGGGCATGTGACCTTTAACATTAACCATACTTAACCCCATCTAATATAATCTGCTGTAGGAGTAGTTTCTCATTTTAACCAGTGTAATATGAAAATCAGAATTCTGCTTACCTAAATGTTTGGATTTCTGAATGCGATAATGTGCTGTTCTGCACTGTCAAACACACGTCCCCTCCTGCGTGTGTGTTGTGACTGGGTCAAAGTATATTTGTATATTCAATGAAGAGTAGATTATCTGCCTTCTTCTTTATATATATATATATATATATATATATATATATATATATATATATATATATATATATATATATACCAATCAATGCCCTATGAACTCCTTCTGACTCATCAGAAATGTTGGTAGGCCGTCATTAAGGCTCTTTACGTACAGTTGAAGTAGAGCCACGAGAGTTAATTCCCCTAGTTCCTATTATTCCCCAAAAGTTTTTTTTTTATTGTGTGATGAAGTCATTACAAGACAAGTTCAGGGACACATGAACAGACAAAAGAGATAATACGAACTAATGGGCCTGCTGGTGTGTGTGTGTGTGTGTGTGTGTGTGTGTGTGTGTGTGTGTGTGTGTGTGTGTGTGTGTGTGTGCGGGGGTCCATGCAGCCACCATCGGAAGGAAACTCATTTCTGCCGTTTGTATCTACGATCTAATTCTGTTGGTCACTACAAAAAGCTCATGACCACAGTTGAGGGTCAGGACATCATCATCTTAAATTATCTGTTCATTACATATTCCTAATCAGAACAAAAAGAGATGCTATCAGTGAAGTCAGAGCAGACTTTTATATACTGTATGTGTAATCTGCTTGTTAGGGGCACCTCGGTGTCTGCGGGGCTCTACGCAGCTGCTTTGCATTAGGCCAGCACTGTACCTGCTAGCACTCTGCCTCTTGACCTGTACTGAAAGATTTTTATGACACTTACAGTCGATGGTGAAGTGTGTGATCTTCTGACTCTTGCGTTCACAGATCTCAACAATTAACTTGTTGAGTAAAAGGTTATCAACACGACACAAGCCCAGGATGTCTTTTTCTCTGTCTAAAACTCTTTCTTTAATATATCTCTTATGCCTGGCCTAAATCATAGGCTTTTGCTATCGAGGATGTAACAGTCAATAGTTGTTTTGCTCTTTGCTACTCAATGAGGTGAGTATAAAGTCAAGTAAACTTTGTCTTTACATGTTGCTGATTTAAGCAGCAGGTATCTGGTAGATCTAAACCAGGGGTTCTCAACGGGGACGGCAGCGTCCCCAGGGGACGTTCAGAGGACGTTGGGGGGCGCTGGAAGCAATATTATAGAAAGGGGGTCGTTCACGTGTCTTTGGGGTCCGTCTGTGTGTATGGCCCGCAAGGTAATTCATAAACACATGCAAAAAATCTACTCCAAAGAAATGAATCGAAATCTAGTCAGATAAAGAATATAACCGCCGACTGACTGTTTTTCCTGGCCAAGGTCAGGGTCCTTGAACACAACACGAGTGGAACGTTTCATCATTTTTGTTGGAAGTAAAAGGCCAGTGTTTGTGTGGACACGCCAAACTGCACGAGCTGAAAGGACGAGTGCGTTTGAATAAACATTGTGTTTTTAGACTTTTATTTTTATTTTGCTGAGCAATAAAGTGAAAACATTAATGTTATTCCAAAGATACACCATGAATAAAACTAAACTGAATTAATGTTAAAACACTAACACTCTGGTCGGAACTTGGACCAGCAGCACCACTCTGGCTGCTCGTAGTAGCAGAGCTAACACCAGCAGGGCTAACACCAGCAGAGCAAACAGCAGAGCTAACACCAGCATAGCTAACATCTGCAGAGCTAACATCAGCAGAGCTAACATCAGCAGAGCTAACATCAACAGAGCTAACACCAGCAGAGCTAACATCAACAGAGCTAACACCAGCAGAGCTAACATCAACAGAGCTAACACCAGCAGAGCTAACATCAACAGAGCTAACATCTGCAGAGCTAACATCAGCAGAGCTAACATCTGCAGAGCTAACGTTATAGTAGAGCTAACACCAGCATCACTGCTGCTGATTCAGGCTATGTTTAAAAAACGCAGATATTTTCCCCTGAGTTTCTGAACGTTGGGGTCGACAATGCTCCATTTATAATTTATGTGTTGGATTTTTGACTTTTTTGCACTTTGTAGTTCTCTCCTCTCCTTTCCTCTCTCGTTTGTTCGCGAAACGGAGAGAATGTGAATGCGCAAAGCAATGCCGTAAACACGGAAACGTGCACATAAATTAGATAAATAACATAAGCGTTTGGTTTATTTAATAAAAGCGCACATTTGGCGCTATATATTTATATAAAATAAAACACGGGTTCTGTTGAGGGAGGGGGCCTGGATAATGGATAGGGAGGCGCTGGCACAAAAAAGGTTGAGAACCACTGATCTAAACTGAGAACACATCCTCAGCACACAACCATTCTAAAAAGAAAAGCTTGTGTCTCAGAGACAATGACTCAGTGCACACTGATATCATCTTTCAAAATTAAAGATCCCTCACAAGAGGAGCAACACAGAGTGGAAAGTATCCGATGATTTAGTAGCATCAGTCTACACTGAGTTATTGTCTTATCATGTGAGGCAGCCATTGATTTGCAGGCGATTGGATCCATTGGTAGTTAACTTTGCTATCAAATTAACTGATAGGAAATTAAGTGATATTGATCTTGTGGAAGTGAAGAAATACCAGAGTATTGACTGATACACCAAAGAGACTGTCCTCAGCAGACAAATAACAGCATTTATCTTATTTTAGAATTAAAACAACCAATGTTTAGAGTTTGCTGTTAAGTGAGATAGTTCCGATGTTGGAAACATGATGAAAGGCGACGTGATCCTTCTGATAAAGTGTGAGATTCATAAAAACAAAGTGATCATGTTGTTCATTTTGGAAGCTGATCATGCTATTAAGTGGCACATACAGAGAACTTAAACCTCTTGGTTGTGCCACTTAAAACATAAATCCATTTTCTCTCACATACCAATTCAATTCAGGCCTGTTGTATGAGTTATGTACATGTATCATCCCTTTCTCCACAGGAGTAGAGTTCAATTGGAATGAATCTGTTGTTGCAATGTGTTACCAAGTAAAAACAGTAAACATGACACGGGTTTACACACTAATTGGCAAACTGTTGCAGATGTTTGAGAAGCAGATCTAACAGTTAACTGAGGCCATGTTTTCATTCTATGGTACTATTCATTATCTGTGCTTTAGTTTACAGCCAGTGACACAACCATGTTTTGCACACAACTGAGACAGAATCAGCTGTCAAACTAATTAACTACAACTGGAGGACACAAAGTTTCATCCCAAAGAGTTAACATGTAAGTAAACATTTCTTGTATGTATGGGAATGATATCACATAGTGTATTAAAGGCCCTGTCACACATATCCGTATGGCAGAAACATATGCTGGCGTATATGAAAATTTGTCAGTCCAAATACGTCCAACCTTTCATCGGATCGGAACGGAAAAGTGAACGTATACAGATACGCATGTCTAACCTATTGATATCGTATCACTTATCAGACGAATACACAACGAATGCATAACGTATACAAAAATATGGCGTATACAAAATATCGGCAATACGCTGGTTTACGTTGATATAAGGTAAGGTATAAGTAGTATTCGTTAAGAGCTCACTGTGTTACGCTGGGGTGCGTTGTTGAACGCTGATGTTTTGAGCAGGTTCAAAATTACGTACCCAACATGTGCTTCATAAGATATGCAGACGTTACGTTAGACATACATGAATACGTGAATACGGAATACGGAATACGTACGTGAATACTTACCTACGTAAATATAGTACGTAAATACCTACGTGAATACTTACCTACATAAATATAGTACGTAAATACCTACGTGAATACAGTACGTAAATACGTTAGAGGTACATTAGATATAGGCTACGTCGGCTGACGGTGAACCCTACAGCCAATTTATTGATAACGAGTGGATAACCTATTCTTAACCTATGTTAAGCTTATCCCTGACAAAGGAGTAACTTATTCAACGTGTTTCTACAGTACAGCTAGCGTTCAGCTAGTGTTTTGGGAGCTTATTGGGGTTTGCATATAGTATATAGGGTCTCTGTGAGTAGCTCATCCTCACTTCTTCACAGCACGTCTTGATGAATACATCAACCCATCATCAGAGAGCATGGAGGATGCTGAGAGGACAAGAGTACATTCTAGCCGTTCTCCAGCATCAGCATGACGTGAACCAAATGGCACTTTTCCAGCTCCGTTGGCCAGACGCTCTGATACGTTTTGTATAAGTAAGTGATAAGCTATCAATGTTTGACATGCGTATAATAATTTGTTACGTATTCGTTATGTATACGTCAGCTACAACACTGCTGTGGAAAAGTTGGACGCATTTGGACTATTGAATTTTGAGCTACTTTTCATATACACCGGCAGACGTTTCTGCCATACGGAACTGTGTGACAGGGCCATATGTCTGGCGTGTTCGGCGTATCGTCTGCGTCCTTTAAACGATCACAACTTACCCTTAATTTATATCAACGTATTGCCGATATTTCGTATACGCCAGCATACGTTTCTGTCATACGGATATGTGTGAAAGGGCCTTAACTGAAGGAAACATGCTTTGTAATGTAAGTTCACATTAATCCTCATAATATATTCGGACATGTTAGCATGGATGTGCTTCCTATTAGTCGGATATAAGCACATTAATCAAAAGTGAAGTCTGACAGTATCCTGTGCTTTACAACATGAAACATTATCGAGGACCGAGACACTCGTTTATTATCTCCCATCTGTCTCTGACACAATCTATTTCTGTCTTTCTCACACGCACGCACACGCACACACACACACACACACACACACACACACACACACACAGATACACACACGCACAAACTCTGTCACACACACATACACGCACAAACACATTCTGTCACACACACACTGTGACACAAACGCACATACATATTCTGTCACACACACGCGCACACAACCTCTGTTACACACACATACACGGACAAACGCACACACACATTCTGTCACACACACACATACTATGATACAAACACACACACATACACACACTACAAATATAGGGGAATCAATAGAGGCCTGTTACAATATGTTTACACCTACATTATATTTATTCAAAGCAAGCATGTGCATAGACTGTAAACATGTCCATCTGTGACGCCGCCCACAGAGTGACTGCACTTTGTTACTATCCACCACTCATTGGCAGTAATAATACTGTGCGTATGTAAACGTAAAGGTTTCTCATACTCACTCACGTTTTCCTTCTCACTGTCACTCATTGTATTTCAGACATGCTTACTGGTGTGACGTGAAAGCTCCCCTTATCATCAATGATATTTCCCACAGGATTATTGGACTGACATTCATCAGCTGCACACACACCACTCCAGTTTAATGCTCTGTATCAGCTGGATGTGTACATAGGCAGCTGTTTCTGATGAGATATTATTCCCACTCTACTTTATGCAGCTTTACATTAGCAGAGTAGTAGGATATAATGCAGGTGTATAAAGCACAATTTAAAGTCCTTTAGAAGTGTGTCAGCTGTGTTCACATTGAGCCTGTATTTGATGAACGTTTGTCTCCTAAGGATAAGAGAAATCCTCTCTCTCCTCTTTCTATAGAATTAGTCATGTCTACATCTGCTAACAGCCATGGTAGTCACAATGATCATATGTTTGATACGCACGCGCACACACACACACACACACACACACACACACACACAGTGTCAGTCTCTCTCTCTCATCAGTCATGTCCTCCTGCAGTAACAGCCATGTAAGTCATGATGGTAATCTGTATATTTCAAACAGAGCGCTTTGTCTCAACATTCACACTGATGTTTAACTTAATACCCAGTAAGATGCTCCCAAACAATAAACCAAATCTGTCATAATTCATAAATCCTCACACCTGAGCAACATAATAGGTCATCAGTGTCTAGTTCAGTGTTTTCTAATCTGCCATCTCTGTTAAAAGTCTGTTTACCTTCGGGAAATTCAACTACTTGTTCAGGGTTAAGGAGCCATTATGGTCATGGTTAAAAGAAAACAACAATGAGTGTTGTCAGGAGACAGGACATGAACGCCGTCTCTGGTGTCAAAGGGCCTTTCTCGTTTCTTGATTTTGTGGATCTCGATCCTCGTCTCCTCGATCCTCCGGCTTGTGACCCGGAAATCAATCTCAGCGCACCATCTTGAAGGACAACCCGATTTGAGTGAGGATCGATGAGAGAGGAGGATCGAGCAGAAGTGATGTATAAAAGAGGCATGAAAACACAGCTGTAATAATCTTAAAGCATGGTAGGAAATGTAACTGTTCCTTCTGCATTTATAAATTGTAGTTATTCAAGATGATCAAATTTGCGATCAATCAGTAACTAACATAGAGTCACAGAGTACTGTAAGGATGTTCCCTGGAGAACACTGATGTATGCTATCTCTGTAGAAAAAAAATATTTATTTTGGTAACAAATACAAGGTAAAATAAAAATACAAGGTTATAACAACCAGCAACCTCTGGGTCTGAAAAGTGAAGTCACTGCTGAAGTGCCTTAAACCGGCATTCTCTCTAACGGCCAGCAGGAGGCAACTCCACTGGTTGCAAAAAGAAGTCCGATTGTATAGAAGTCTATTAACCTACTTCTCATTTGATTTATTACCTCGGTAAACCTATGAGTTTATGATCTCAATCACTAGTTTTAAGTCTTCTTCAAAACATCATGATGTTCATTTTGTAACATATGGTCCCATTTAGAGTAAAATAGAAGATAAAGCAGTGTATGCTTTAGGACAACCTTGACATTGACAGGTCGCTACCACAGCGTTGTCCGGTCTGGGTGTTGTCCGTGTTTTCGTCTTACACCTTTGATCCTTTAACAGTGTGTTTTCACTTCATGAAAGTTACCTAATCCGTCTTGAAATAGCCTTAAAATAAAATATTAATAAATGTTCTTTTGAACCTATATTGTAATTTAACAACCATTTCTGTCCAAAGCTGTGGATCTCTGGTTTCTGGGCGGTTATTGTATATCATGCTAATGCATTCATGCTTTAATGTTTATGAAGTAGTGACACTCTTACAGTAGATATCAGGAATCATAATGCAGCCCATTACTGGTCAAACATGTACTGTAAGTAAGTATGAGTAATGGTGCTCTCAGGGCAGTAGCTGTTCTTTGGTAGATGTCACATTGGGTCATTGGCTTAACTGAAGGTGCTCTCATTTCCACATACTTCTCAGTATATTCTTATTACAGATGCTGCTCTTTGGGCACGATGTGTATTATGTATTATGGTAGTGTAGATTGGTGGTAATAAAGCAGCAGTATCAGTCAAGCCCTTTTGTCTCGTGGAGCCCACCAGAGGAACACAGATAGTTTGTCAGCCAGTCATCCATTCTTCAGAGTGAACTTCTGTGAGAAACATTAACAAACAAGAGTAACACAAGAAAAAGTTCATCAACCCCTCTCTGCCATGTTTAGTGTATCTCTCCCTGCGTGTTACGGCCGTGGACCAGAAGATTCCCTAGTGTTCCCTTGTGTTTCCCCTTCCCTAGCCCAATGTCCACACTCAAGGTAAGTCTGTGGGGGGGTTGGGCTCTGCTACTGTCAAATAGTCATTTTGAGCCTTTATTACACATTTCTTGTAAATCCGCACGTCTGCAGTTCCACAATTCATAGCATTGTTACGTAAAACACAGGGTTTCCAGGGGAAGCCTGGAGGTGTTACAGAAAAGATTAAAGGTCATTAAGGATTTAAGAGGGTACAATAGAAAAGAAGGAATGTAAAAATAGTCTATATTACACAGCGAGTTTATTCATCAACCCTTTATTTCAATTTTGATTAATGATGCTGTTTTGACAAAAATTAGTAAATTAATTATTTGACAATTACCTCTCGTCCACTTCGTTGGGTTCTAAACATTCTAAACAGGCAGTAAAAAAACGTAAAACACAAAATCCCCTAAGCCACAAAGTGCTGTCCCATTCCTGTTTATACCATCTACAGCCCTCAAGCACTGTCCCTGAGAGTTCAGGGTTTAAGTCCTCAGTGGGAATATTGGGACTGTATGTGTGTGTGTGTGTGTGTGTGTGTGTGTGTGTGTGTGTGTGTGTGTGTGTGTGTGTGTGTGTGTGTGTGTGTGTGTGTGTGTGTGTGTGTCTGATTGTCCGGAGAATTCACGGCGAGCGAGTGGGTGTGTTGATGATGTTTCTATTTATGCCAGTAGGTTTAGGAAAAGATCTAATTGCGGGTGGGGGGGGGGAGGGGGGTCTTGTATTGAAGTGGGTATTCTGTGAGACTGCAGATAGACTCTTCTCTTCCAGTTTAAAAAAAGTGTCATTTACAGAATTTTATAATCTCTATCATTGTGAGATATGCACAAGCCTTATCCCCACCTACACCGTTATTGATGGCCTAATATCTGTCTGCTCACTGCTCAGTGAATACAACCTCATCAATATCATCAACTGTCTGCGTTGTGTCACCAAAGTCCAACAACAGCAGTGCAGCTGTATTACACATGCACACAGACACAGCTGCGGCTATTTATACCTCCTATATTGGACTGAATTCATCACGTGGGCCGCCTTGTAAGCATTTATCAGAAGTGATGTCTCAATTATTATCGAAAAACACCAGAAAGATTTGATATAGATTTCAAATCATACA
This sequence comes from Cottoperca gobio, assembly GCF_900634415.1. Classification (NCBI taxonomy): domain Eukaryota; kingdom Metazoa; phylum Chordata; class Actinopteri; order Perciformes; family Bovichtidae; genus Cottoperca; species Cottoperca gobio. Next base: position 3,563,171 of record NC_041360.1, read on the forward strand.
TTTTTTTTATTTTTTATTATTAGATTCACCTCCACTTAATTTCCACTTTACTATATTACATTACATGTAGCTGGTCTGAAGTGTGTGTGAGGCAGACACCATCTGAGAGCTTACGATAACGTCCCGTTAGCTGGCTTTAATGTTTTGTTTCAGAACCTGGAATAGGGGACGAGGAGGTTACCGGCAGGTTTTGCTGACATTTATAAAAACCCAATTTTGTCACATATGGCAAACTCAAGGTACACACACGCACACACACACACACGTGTCTATACCTGGAAGTCATGTGAGAGTTCGGGACAGAGGCGGCTGTACTGTGGCAGCAGCTCTTTGGGTCTGTCTGGATCAGGACGAAGACGAAGTTTGTTCAGGTCAGTCTCCAAATCTTCATCCTGGAAAGAGAGACACACACATAGAAACTTACTCACAGACTTTTAAAAAAGAGAGCAGACCTCTGAATAACTAGATACAAATTGGACGAGTATTCGGGCATTTCAAGGGTCTGCAACCAGGCAAGGTCAGAGATTATAGAGTGTTCCTTCATCAAGAAAATGGGCTGAATTGAGTTGGACTTTATCGTTTCCCTCTACTTTCCTCTTTCGCTCACTCTCCTCATCACTCTCTCTGCACCTCCTCATTTACTCCACCTACCTCGTCTTTCTCCTTTCTTCACACCCATCCTTACTTTTCCCTCCCTGCTATTAAAAACAGTAGTACTCATTGTTTTTCAGTCTTAATCAAGCTTACTTTAGGTGTGACTCAATCTGCCTTTAATTATGGAAGCTCACTGACTCTTCCATTGTTTAATGATGAAGAGCTGTTTAAAAGATCATCTTTTAAACAGCTCTGTATGTCACAGCCACAGGCTTCATGTGTCTACACAAGAGCCGTGGCATGAAAAGTTTGTTAGCAGAGCGACAGCTTTGTGCTCCAGCTGTCAGTCCGAAAGAAATGACACTAATATCTTCATACAGTTAACATACTACTATTTGTCGGATGTATGCTACTCACATTCAAAGTCTTTAAGAAGAATTTGAAGTGTGATGACTTTGGTGAACTCTGTGATCTGTGAAGACAACTGCACATGTCACGTGCTTTGACATGTGTCCACCTGAAACACCACAGCACCAGCTTCAGTAAAGTTTGTCTTTGGTTCTGCAAATGATTTGACATCATTTCATGTGTCAGGTACACAATAAGTACAATAGTTAGATTCAAAACTATTATTTGTTCTGTAGACAAGTAAACATCAAAATATAAATATAAATATAAATGTAAATATAAATATAACAAGGAGTTAACATGTCATGAATATAAAAATAGCAATGATTTTAACATTTTATAAATATAATGCGGATGTTAATATACATTTCAGTCTTTACGGAGTGTAACAAATTAATTACAAATAGATTAAATTAATTAAGAACTATCTGACATAGTAACTGAACAAAATAAAAAGGATACAATGATATAAAATCCCTACTGAGGTTGTATTTAAATTAGGTATCACCCTAAAATATAAATAAGCCACGATGATGGCAAAACTTGGAGCCATACATTTAATAAAAATATCAAACCTTTGGTCAAGGTGCGTATTTCACTTGATTTGGAAATATCTGACCTGTTTTCTGAAGAGATATAATCCCTAAATGTACAGCTAGATTTTTTGCTGGGAGCTGTGACAATAAAAGCGTTTGCACAAAGAGTTTGTAGCAACATGTTACTTCACCAAGATGGTGGAACACAAATGGAATTCTGACGAGCTGCATCTCTGAGCGGAGTGGGTGGCACTGAGCACCGTTGCTGGCGTAGTTATTGTCAGACCCCGGTTAAAAACAAAGAACATCTGTCTACCACACTGGAATGCAGCATTAGTCAGTAACTGAGTCACCGTGTGCGATAAACAAATCATTGTCTGTAAATCAAGTCTGTCCACTGAGCCTAATGTGAGGAAGAAAAACTTGTGCAGAGCTCCTTCCACAAATGCACTTTACTCCATAAATATCCTGCACTCTCTCATGTTGACATCATGTTATTGCTGCTCACTCCGGCAGTCTGTCTACTTTGTGAAATTTTGATTATATATGACTTAAGACAGAATAAAAGCACTCACAATGTTCTTACTTTTGATGGTTTTGTATACATGGAGAACTAATCACAAGAGACTTCTGCATCTTGATCACAAGGACCTCTTCCGAACAACAGCGTGTCGCGGCGACTGTCTTGTTGAGTCTTGTCATAGCAGTGAGGTTGTACCACTGTGCCCATACACGGACTTATACAACCTATGCTCACCAACGGTATCCAGCTAGAGCAACTATTTGGTTCTTGCAATAGTCTCAGCATCTAACGCCCCCTTAAACCTCAAAGTGTCATTTTACCATGTGCAGGTTGATACATACAGATACGGTGTATCCTTGTTGAAAAAAATCTGATCTGCTTCCTGTTACTGAGTCAAACTAATGTAATGCCTGTAGTTGGTTTGGTTTTACAGCAACCTGCAAATTCAGTATGGTTGAAAAATGTGTCAGGATTTGAACCTGAAGCCCTGCAGCATTTGGTGAAAGATACATGTTTAGTTTTGTTTATTATTATTATTATTGTTATTACAGCTTCCACAGGTAAGAGGTAAAACACAAAACAGTACAGTGGTACAACACGTGCACACACATCCACTGCTGAGCAGAAACACCACTGCCTCTTCTTTTACAATTCCTCCATTATATTTTAAACTGATCCACTGGGGGGGAGCACTTCCTGTGTACTCAAAGTTACAGTGACAGTAACAGTGATGCAATTTGACATTGTTAACTTTGGTGACAAAATAAAATGCATTTTCTGTAAGTGTTTCACAATAAAGGTTTCTGTGTGATTTGTCGATACAAAGCTTTCAAAGTTAAATAAGCGCAGCATACAATGTATATTTACATTGTTACTCAATTGGAAAGGACTAAGCACATGTCAGATAGTTAAAAAAAGACATAGATGATCTAACAGAGCTTTTTAGATTACAGACATTCTAACTGCAGGATCTCGAGGACTTACATTAGTACAGCAGTATGGACAGCCTGTCTCTTAGAAGCTATGTTTCTATACTTTGTTTTGCTAAACACATGTGCAGGGAAAGTCACTGTGGACTTTTCCGATATTAAACCAAGACCACCATGTTTCCTGAACCTTAACCAAGAGCTGGAAGAGCTATAAGTGGATATTGCAGGAAAACCAAATCAACTCTTTTTGCAACTTTGCAGATATGTTTCTTTATTCCATTTCTGTCACAACATGTTAATGAGCTGATGGAGTAGTAGATGTAGCAGGTTTATAAATGCTGTTTTGAGGAGAAAGGGTTGGATATTGTGCACGTTTTCAGGCGAGATGCCAGTGGTGGTGGATTCTGTACTTTCACCTACAGTATACCCATATTAGTTTGCAGACAGACTCATTCATTCACTCTCTCATTCGCACTAACAGGGAATGTAAATTGTTCAATTAATTTCCAATGGAGCTGACCTGCATGTCTTTTGACATTATGTAGAGAATAATAGAGCAGTGGAGGTGGCTGCATGCATCATCTATAATAGATAAGAGAGAGAGGCTGATGGATGCAGCCAGCAGTCTGCAAACATTGCTGTTTGACATTTGTCTAATCTCCTGAGAGCAGAGCAACACAATAAGCAAAATGTTACGCATATTAATGATATTCTTCCAAACTAATTTAATTTATGGTCCCATATATTATTGTTTGCTGTCTGTACCTCAGGCAGAAATGCTGTTTTCCTTACATTTAGATTGCACTATTTAAAATACAAAACCAATAAGACACACATACAATACGAGTCAAATAAAAGGAGCAAAGCACAACAACACAAGGATGTTGATTTGTCTCCACTAAGACTCATAAGACTAAGACACATGCCTAACCTCGATATTTCCATTCTTGTCACAGTTTAGGTGAAGCATGGTAATGAGGAAAATACAGTTTTATAGCACGAATAACAATAACCTTTCCAACTTGTATGTTGACTGAAGGCAGGAAGAACTTTTGTTACGTTTCACACATTGTGAATATATGAAGACACAAAATCTGGATGAAAGTCCTTTTCGGAAAAAAACCCTCCAAAATTAAACTTTTTTGTCAGAAATATGATTTTCTATTTGCTAGTTATGTTATTAAGAATATTTATAGAATTATTTATTTGTATCTGTCTTTTAGAATATTTCTGCTGTGCTTATTGTCTCAGAGAACAATCTTTGTAATGCAAAACTAATGTAATGAGTTGTGATAGAAGTTAATAATATAACATAAAACTTTATTAGAATAGTCAAAAGAAATTAATTTAAAAGTGTAATAGACTGAATTGTTTTTTTCTCTCCTAACTATATCTACACTGGCCCTCGTGATAGACTGTGGTTAGTGAATGTAAACACACTAACTCATACACACAGAGCCACACACACTTACATAGTCTGCCTGTTGGTTATCTTCAGCCTCCTCATCATCACTCGCCTCACCGCTCTCATCTGGATACAACAGAGAGAACAGAGCAGCCAATGTCAGAGTTCAGTTCTATGACTCTGATTGGTTGTTTTATTGATTTACTTTTCTTCGACCAATCATGTGCATTTAAAGTGATGTCACACAGCACAGCTGTTTAACTGTAAAGCTTGGCAGGGATTGTGTCGCCGCTCTAATTGGAGGAAACCGTCAGTATCCAAACATTCATACGATGTCACATTCACAGTGTTAACATCTGCACACCAGTAACATTACATAGCAATCAATTCATTAAAGGGATTTCAAACGTGAAGTAAACAAACAAAGAAATTAATTTAATTCTAACTGGAGCCACTGAAGACTAAATATGTCTTCATTATTATCTGCCACTGGGAATATGGACTAAAATACATTTAAAATGATCAATAGTTGTTGGTGCCAAAGCGATTACTCTGTCTGGTTCCAATATTGACCAATTTATTTTAATATATTCCCAAATTGAAATACTGCAATGTATGTTCTATGTATTATGTTTATTTGTCATTATTTTACATATTTTATGTCAGTAGCTGCTCTAAAAGGTGCTTCTGCTGAATGTTGACAGAATACTAATACCTGCTTCTGCGTCCATGTCAGGAATAGCATGTGGTCTCCCGGGCAAGGGGAAAGTATATGCAGACTGATCTGATGTCAGTGGTAGGGGAGTTTTAGGAAGACACTTCCTCATAAGCTGCACAGAGGGCTCCAGCAGAGACTCCAGACTTTTACTCAGCAAACATGTCTGCATAGAAACAAACAAGGTTAAAACTCAGTTAATATATTCATAGAGAGAAAATCAATGGACTGTACTAACAGCAAAAAAACAGCAAATGCAAAAACAATGCAAAAAAAACATCAATCAAACTGCATCTTGGGTAGTACTTCTGTTTTATTTAATGAAAACTTCACAAACAGCTTGCAAAAGTGTTTTTTAAGCATTCAGGCTTGTGTGTATTTGAGTTATGAGATTTAAACACCCATTATACTCTTATAATGTGTCCAGCTGTAAGAACTTTCCATTATGTGATGCACTGTGGGACAATGTGTATTAATGGCACACTCCCTAATCAAGTGCTCTTCGTCTATATGCTAACAAAACACTGATACAATTATTCAGTAATGGAGCGCTTATGACTTGTATCCAGAGGTCCAGTGGTGACCTTTTACTGATACATCTCACAACAGCCTGTTACTCACACAGAAACGTAACTTATGACTAACCTATAGTAGCAAACATAATGGTATGATGAAACCTCTGTGGGATAGCTTTCTAACTATCTATCTCTCTGCACAGTTGTGGAGTGATTCTGAATCAGGGTGGAGAGCAAAGCCAAAGTGTCTGTGTGATGAGTCAGCAGCTCTGGGTAACAAAGGGCTGAAACAACGGCCACACCACAACCTGTGATGTCACAGCCTAAATAACTAATTTCTGGAAAAGTGTTCATGAAACTAATCTGACAGAACACTTAAAGTCACTCTGTATAGAATGGTTATGTGATTATAGCAGTTTTCAAATGATTCTTATAGCGCATATCTTTGTGCGTGATGCTGTCAGATGGAGTCATGTGTAGTGGCTTTACAAACTGTTGGTGGAGCAGAGAAATGCAAAGGAAAGAATAGAGATTATATTAAAGGAGTCATACATAAATCACACATAAACTTTAGGTCTTTGAACCCGAAAACATCTATTATGGGCATCGAGAGAAAGAGTCGATCAGCATCAATTTCACTGCTGATTGCACTTAGCAAGTTAACGTTCATTTGCAAGTTGTGAAAACAAAACTTTGTTCCAAGAAAGTTGATAAAATACATCCAGGTTTCCTGTTATTCCTCTCTTGCTGATTGAGACAAACAGCACAGCTAATGCTCTCATTATTTTATCTTAAAAGTCCACTTGTTGTCACGATGCATTTAGCAAAAAGATAATTGTCATAATAATTATAATTTGCCCTTTTGAACTATAATAACGATTCCTTGATGCCGCAGCAGCTAAAGTTAGCATTGCTGATTAGTTATCATTTGTGCTCTCTGAATCTGACCTATGCTTTCTGAATACACACACACGCACACACACATACACACACACACACAATGATATAATCAGTGCCGCTATCCGATCATGGCGGATCCCCTCTGTTATTACATTAAAAAATATATATCTATATAACTATAGCAATGGTAAAAAAATACAATAAATAATTTTAAATATTTAAGAAAATAAATTGAAGTCAGTTTAAAAAAGAAATGTGTAAGAGGATGTGGTGTCTGCTGCATGTAGGGTCAGGATGATTTGGACATCTATTATGACCCAAATGTATTTATTTTTTATATTATTTTTGGGCTTTCACAACGAAAGTCTATTATGATGGAGAGCCAGAAAAGACATGTTTCTTTGTGTGGTATGTTGTAGTAGTGCCACAGTTCATGTCTGCCTCATTGATGGATTGGAAAACTTTTGGACTGTGTTCTGATAATCCAACCGGTCATCACTGTGTTTCTCAAGTGTGTGTGAGTCAGCGAGGGAGGAAGAGTCTGACAGTGTAAAGCCTGTCTCTCATACTGATGAAAGACACTAATCCTCGTCCATTTCAACCTCTAATGACAAAGGGCTTTCATTGTTCAACTAACCCTTCACTTTGTAAAGGACACTTTATAAGAGAGGCTTACGTGCCTCTTATCTCTATTTGAGAAGCAGTAAGCTCAACATTATCTTCAGGTAAATAGGTTGCAGAGCACAAATATTTAACTGTCACAGTTCTCCTCTCCAACACCTGGACTTTACAGATGAACCCAAAATATAAGTATTGTTGTTAGAATATGCGAAATAATATAATTTATCACAGCATCAAAGACTATCCCAACAATAGCGAAGAGAAATCAAAATGAAAAAAGAGTCAGGATAGTGATCATTTGAACTTTACCTGCGTCGTTTCATACAGCAGTTTGATGCCGCCATGTGACACGAAGGCATGTTTGCCTGCAGTACTATGAGTGACCTTATGGAGGCAGCGCAGAAGTGCGTGGCGGATTTCTATGGCAACATGTTGAGTTCCCTTGCTGTGCCAGTCCTCGTAAAGCCGCAAGAGGCCAGAGATGTTACCCTTAGATACCACTGAGCAGACATTAGCCTCTGTGAGGGAGAGACAGACAAACACAGGAGAGGGAGAGAGGGAAAGATCAGTACTCTTCTTCTGTTGATGTCTGCTTCAATAATGGCTGACTGGAAACAAATCCACATAATATTCAGTAATGTATGGACTCAAGATGTGATATTCCAAACTGCATCTGTGCATTTGGCCAAATAGTGTCACTCAGCCGCTCTGGTCCACACATAGCAGCTGAGTAAACACGCATACATTTTCCAATATTGATCCAAAAAAAAAAGAAATTGACACCGAAATACATATTTTGCTAAAATACAACCAATTCCCACCCATCTATTAATCAACAACCTCACTAATTAATCATCCAATTAGTCAATTAAAAAATAAATTAATCAATTATTACATCAACTAACCAACCATTTAATCAATCAAACTGTCCATCAACCAATTAATCAATCACTCATTTAATAAAACAACCATTACATCAATCAATTAAAAATCAACAAATAATCAATGAACAACCACTTAATATATCAACCAACAGATCAACCAATCAAGCAACTAAACAGTCAATCAATAAATGAATACATTTATAAATTAATAAATCAACCAATCATACAATCAATTATTCCATCGATCAATCAAACTACAAAATCAATAAATCAATCAACCAATTATGCAATCAATCATTCAATAAACCAATCAAACCCTTAGAGACCCACATAGACCCATGTTTGTCTTCTTTAGGGGGTGACAGGTGATATTTAGGGGGAGATAGCAGGTCAACAGTATATGCCACATAAAAGTGATGTACATCATCTGAAAGCAGTGAGCTTACAGCCCTCTGTGCTACAGGCTACATGCTATTAGCAGAACACATCGCACATGTTGGGCGGTCGAGTTGCATTGTGGGTACTGTAGGCGCCAGGTTTTTGACAAGAATTAAGGTGTGGAATAAAAACAGCTGTATCGGTTCTGCTGCATTGATTTTGATATTTCTTTTAAAACTGTCCATCGTGGGTCCAACAATGTTGTCGGACTGCAGTGCTAAACCTTTGGAGTACTCCTTTAATGTGAGCCAGGGAACGCTCCAGACCACTGTGGTTTTGGTAGGTGGAGTTGATAAAGTAGCTTTGAGATCTCTTAATTAAAGATTTCTTTAAAGACGTTAAAGAGCAGAAACCAATCGATGATCAGTGTGGAATTAGCCCTCATGACATTAAGTTTGTGATCCTCATGAACACATGGATTGAGAATCCATAGACCCATACGAGTGAATGGCATGAACGGGATGCAGCAGACAAATGGTTTATCCCATTACCTTATTCCGAATCTTTGTTTCCCTCACTTGCGTCTCTTCCTCGTGTCTTAGCTCCACCCTTGTGGGATAAGAGGGAGGTATGCAAGGATGAGATGCAGGGAGGAATCCTCAGTTTGAGGAGCATCCTCGTTCCCTTGGGAGTGTGATGTAATGTGATGAACTCAAACTTGTTTGTTGTTTTTCACTCGAACTGGTTTGAATCACTGCATTCCAAACTGAAATCCGTGATTGCACAAGGATTCATGGGTAACGGACTATCATCAATGTTTTGTAAATTATATGGATTGTTATTTTTAATGAATAGGCCGATTTATCTTTGCTTATCATATGTTAGATTCATGTTACTGTAATGTGTATTTTCAGACACATTTCAATTTTTGAACAAAAAACTTTCAAATAATAATAATAATTGGGTGGCTCCCCTGCAATAACTCAGAGGACCATGTAGGGGTCACGGACCCCCTGATCAAGACACATGATCTAATCCAGGGGTTCCCAAACTTTCTGTGGCTAAGGCACACCAAAGACCAAGCCAGAATCTCAAGGCACACCTGTGTTCATATCTGGGCAAAATCCCCTCTATAACACATTTATTTAGCTTTTTTTTTAATGATAAGCATATAAGACCTATTGTTTCTATATTGTGAAATAAGTGTGTAGGACAAAGTACCGATAAAGTACAGTGTTTCCCTGCGCTGCAGTGTGCATTGTTCCTTCTTAAATTAATAAAAATAACATAAATAGGGCTGATGCACAGCTCTGAGACGTCAAGCTGTCAGAACGAGTGTTATGACAAGCCTGTCGTGGGAAAAAGTGAACAACGTGCTTAATTACTGACTACAACTCTGTAAAGTGAATGAAACTATAGGAATCAGCAAAGTGATTCATGGGCTGCATTCACACTTGTAGCTTGATATATTTTGTTCGGACCAAGGATCTGTTCTGGTTCATGTCCACGCTGCTTTTTACAAAGAAAACAAGAGGTTTAAACATGAAGGTAACTCATTCAGTGGACAGTTGTGAGGATGTCAACCTGCATCATCAGAGAAAATAGCACTGAACATTGATCTAAACTAAAATTTCAGAATGGACAAAATGTATTTGTCTAAAAGTTGTAACAGAGGAATTCTTATCTGTGAGTCCAAAAACCACCGGTAACGCTTTTGCGTATTTTGTAGGTAAGATTAACTTCAACAATATACCTGGTATGCTGAAATACTTGTAAATGTGAAGATGTGAGGTGTAAATACGGCTTCAGACATCTTTAAAGCTTTTCAAAACTGAGTTAAAAGCTGCTTTTGATTAAGAGTAGTAATACAATGTTCAGCTATTGTTGTAAGGTCTACAACACTGCAGTGTAGTGTGTGAGAGGCCAAACACACAAAAGTGTTGTTGGTTTAATTATGCTCCCGGAATAGTCGCCAGGAAGAAAAATACTTTGAATCTACCAATATGACTTGATATTAGCGTAATTGTTGGCTTTATGTTCACTCCAAACATTGCATTACAGATCAAAGTGAACTATTGAGAGCAGGTTCATTTCAATGTTCTAGTTTATGAGTGAACACAGTCCCCTTGATGTTCTGTACAAATTGGCACTTTGACATGAAGCGCAGCACAATATTGCATAAATTATAAAAGAAAGCTCAGAGCCCTTCAAATGTCTCGCTGCTTCTGAAGTGGTGACTCTAAACTGTAACCACACAAAATGTGTCCAAGAGGATCGAAAGAAAAACTGTGTATACAAGAAGAAAAGCTAAAGTTTAGACAGAAAGAGAGAAGAAGGAAGCATCGCTGTTGGCTCACTACTTTCTCAGTTGATCTGAGTTGATGTGCAGTCTCATGGGCTCACACACAGGCAGGATGCTTCTTCTTCTTCTCTGAGGAAGTCCTGCTGCTGTAGGAGCTCCCACTTACATGAATTGAAGAGTAGGTGCAGGTGCATACAGTAGGTGTACGTGCATCAAGCACTCTGATTGGAAAGGTAAGGACTGCGGCAAATGGCAAATCTCACAATATCCTGCATTGCTCTGTATGTTTTGTATGCGTATCAAAGCCTGATATATCCTCTTCCTCTGTGCCATAGAGCTCCATCAGTGAGCCACACTGTTGCACTGGGTGACATGTTCCTTCATTACCATCAACACACGCACACACTTTACTGTGTTTGGTCCACATTAACAAATGCTTTTCACAGCTTTTCCTGCAATGACATGTCAAACTGTCTGCTGTGTAAAAAGTCTATACATCTTCACAGCTCGTCCAGAATGTGATGAGATGATATCCTGGGTATGTCGACAATCCAGATCAATATTCAGGATCCCTGACAATAACCCTCGGACCTTTCCTCTAGTACCACTTTTAGGACAAGTTTACCTCTACACATGAAACATGGATGGATTACCAAGCATGGCTCCTGGGCACACAGCCAGGAAACCAAAGAGTCAGGTGACTGTTTTAGAAACTCCATGCGCTTTACTCTAGCACCACACACAGGACAAACTTGAGCTGCACTACTGATGACATCTAGGAACATCAAAAGTGTCAGAGTGTCACTACAACTTTCATGTTGTTTGTTGTGATGAACCTCGCAGCTTCCAGGGGCCACGAACGGACTTTAGGCTGCTAGTTTTAACAATACAATATCCAATTTTGGCCCTAACCTTGAAATAACCCTTTTTTCTGTCTTTGTTCCATAAGAAAGATTTTGAGCTGGAGAGAGCAGCGACCGCTGTCCCCTGAGAAGATAAATACCAGGGGCTCTACATGAGAACATACCACACTGTCTGTCTAGGGCTGAGAATGTCTGAGCCTCTGCACACAGGAGGACATAGCATGTGTGAACATGCTGGAGGGGGCCAGAGAGGGAGAGAGAGGTGTGGGGATGCATTTGTGACGTAAAAAATAAAAAATAAAAACAACAAACACACACACACTCAGATCCATCAGGTACTCAGCCTGTAAATGCCACAGGACTGGAAACAAAGTGCAAAAGTGACCTCTGTAGGAACAACTAAAGCATTACAACACAGAGTTCTGCTCTGATATCTGAGAGGAGATTTATATATAAAGGAAAAATATTATTTTCATTTATATACAACAATAACTTTTTTTGTGGAGTCATTTAGGCCTATATATAAATCGCAAAATACATGTGTGAATCCTTCTGCTTGCATTCATTAATATAGAGATATTGAGACCTTATTTACATGCAGTTCACTCCTTCTAGCATGTTACAGTCTGTCTGTCATCACTGATGAACCTGGTTATGTTCTCTGATTAACTTTTACTACTTTTCAAATTCCTTAAAATGGACCTTAATTTTCTATTTAAAATATACTTTACAAACTTTTTGTTGAATCTGCATGCTCCCTCGAGGTAAGTGCACACAGCTGATCAGACTTTGTATGTGCACAGTGGAGAACCAGAACAAAACAGATTTGTTATTATATATATACTGTATCTAATCGAATAAACCATAAAAATACATATATATATATATACAGTATATCTCAAAAGTGAGTACACCCTTTAGATTTTTGCAAATATTCTGTTATATCCTTTCAGGGGATAACATTATCCTACTGAAACTTTGATATAACTTAAAGTAGTCAGTGTGCTGCTTGAATAACAGTATAGATTTATTGTCCTTTGAAAATTACTCAGTACACAGCTGTTAATGTCTAAACAGCTGGCAACAAAAGTGAGTACACCCCATAGTGAACATGTCCTAATTGTGCCCAATGATGTTGTTTTCCCGCCCTGGTGTCATGTGACTCGTTAGTGTTACAAGGATTCAGGTGTAAATGATAAGCAGGGCTGTTAAATTTGGTGTTTTGGGCACAATTCTCTCTGAATGCTGGACAACATGGCACCTCATGGCAAGGAACTCTCTGAGCGGCTGAAAAAAAGGATTATTGCGCTTCACAAAGATGGCCTTGGCTATAAGAAGATTGCCAACACCATGAAAATGAGTTGCAGCACAGTGGCTAAGATCATACAGCGGTTTTCCAGGACAGGTTCCACTCGGAACAGGCCTCGCCAGGGTCGACCAAAGAAGTTGAGTCCACGTGCTCAGCGTCATATCCAGAGGTTGGTTTCCAAAAATAGATGTGCGAGTGCTTCCAGCATTGCTGCAGAGGTTGCAGAAGTGGGATGTCAGCCTGTCAGTGCCCAGACCATACGCCGCACACTGCATCAAATCGGTTTGTATGGCCGTCGCCCCAGACAGAAGCCCCTTCTGAAACCGATGCATAAGAAAGCCCGCAAACAGTTTGCTGAAGACAATGAATCCAAGAACATGAGTTACTGGAACCATGTCCTGTGGTCTGATGAGACCAAAATAAACCTGTTTGGGTCAGATGGTGTCCGGCGTGTGTGGCGGCACCCTGGTGAGGAGTACCAAGACAAATGTGTTTTGCCTACAGTCAAGCATGGTGGTGGCAGCATCATGGTCTGGGGCTGCATGAGTGCTGCCGGCACTGGGGAGCTGCATTTCATTGAGGGACACATGAATTCCAATATATACTGTGACATCCTGCAGCAGAGCATGATCCCCTCTCTTCGGAAACTGGGCCGTAGGGCAGTTTTCCAACATGATAATGACCCTAAACACACCTCCAAGATGACAACGGCCTTGCTGAAGAAGCTGAAGGTTAAGGTGATGGACTGGCCAAGTATGTCTCCAGACCTAAACCCAATTGAGCACATGTGGGGCATCCTCAAGAGGAAGGTGGAGGAGTGCAAGGTGTCCAACATCCGTGCGCTCCGTGATGTCGTCGTGGAGGAGTGGAAGAAGATTCCAGAAGCAACCTGTGCAGCTCTGGTGAATTCCATGCCCAGGAGGGTTAAAGCAGTGCTAGATAACAATGGTGGTCACACAAAATATTGACACTTTGGGCACAATTTAGACATGTTCACTATGGGGTGTACTCACTTTTGTTGCCAGCTGTTTAGACATTAACAGCTGTGTACTGAGTAATTTTCAAAGGACAATAAATCTATACTGTTATTCAAGCAGCACACTGACTACTTTAAGTTATATCAAAGTTTCAGTAGGATAATGTTATCCCCTGAAAGGATATAACAGAATATTTGCAAAAATCTAAAGGGTGTACTCACTTTTGAGATATACTGTATATATATATATATGTTTTCATGGTTTATTAGATTACCCATTTCAAAAAGGAAAAAAGAATATACAGTTATTTAACTATTTTACAGCCCACAAATCCCAGAAAAACCGAATTCTGACATGCTTCCTGAAATACTGTTTCCACTCATCAGCAGCATTAGCTTTTTAGTCTAATTATACTACTATGTCTCTACGGACGGCAGTGTCATGGTGCGTTCCAATTACCTCGGAACTTGGAGCTGGGAAGGACGTCACACCCGAGTTGACTACGTTCCAGTAACAATTGTCCATTGGCCATTGTTAGCAATACCAGTTGATCACAACAATGATGAGCCATGTATTTTTTGCATGCTAACTTGTAAACTAAGATGATGATCATGGTTAACATTATATCTGTTTAAAGCAGTGGTCCTCACTATTTTTTACATGAGAGCCACATTGACAGGACAAAGGAGAGCCACTTTTACCGCAAAGTATGAAAAGCTACATCCAGTCATAAAAAGCATGTCTGTTTATCAATCTGTCATGCCACCCAGAACATACAATATGCAATGCAGCCAACCAATGCATTCAATAAAAGCAGGATTAACTTTATAGATCATGTGCATGTGACGTCACGCTTACGTCCCAACCCGTAAATCAGTCATGTTGGATGATATACACAACCAAGACGGCGCCCGTTCGTGTGGGAGTTGCTGCAACGCTTCGCAATTTTCTTTTTTTAAACGTCTAAGATTGAAAGAAAATGCCAATCGTGTGCGCAGTGTATAATTGTGGTCATAACGCTACTCGTGACCCAGAGAAACAGTTCTTTAGATTTCCTAAAATCATCAAAAACAACGATCCACAAAAGAGGGATGAATTACTGTCTACCGAATGCCCTAAGCTGTGGTTTAGCAACATAACTCGTAAGGATTTAGCAGAAGAAAAAGCACAATTCATCCATGTGTGTGGCGTCCACTTTATATCTGGTAAGAGCTCATGCTAAAGCTATGGTTTCAATGTTTACATTAAACATTTGTGCTTATGATATACCCGAACACTGTAAGACTTTACTTCTCCACATCGCTGACTGGTAAATAAGGCACTTTCTTTACATGTGATGGCAGCCATTTGCTCTTTTCTTCTGTGCATGTTTTTGTTTGGCTTATTCTTGAGACTACTTAACTTGCGAAAAGCAAAGCACCAATGTGAGAACATGCTTCGCTTAATCCAGCCATACAATCACAGTGTGCGAGGATAACATCGCCACTCTTCTCACTCACAAACCACGGCTTGAGCGGTGTATCTCTTTAAGAGTGATTTACACTGGCATGGACGAGCACCCTGTCATCTTTCAGTGGTTTGGTAAGAAGACTACCAACCCAGCCAGATACAAAGAAATTATAAGCATCTAAGCTCTTGTATGCCTTCATTTGTGCGTTGGTTGCCCACAACGTTTGTAGCACAAGGTAGTTCACAATATCCGGCTATTCAATCGGTGGTAATGAATCTAAATCCTCAATATAATCCGACGGCTTTAGCGTGCACTGGTCACGGCCGCAAATTTGGACTTTTTCCTCTGAATCTTACCTTTGCAGAGGACTCCAGAAAGTCAAAATACTTTGAAGAAGTCGAAGTTGTATTGCTGTTGTTGTTCGTTTTAGATGCCATTGTTGATTTGTATATCATCCAACATGGCGTCGCACGCATACGTACGCACGTTTTGTCTATTGTGGGATGATGTTGTCCAAATTCATGCGATCTCAAAAGATGCCTCAGTTAATCGTTCAGCTGTATTAGTTGTCCTGTGTTTGATTCATTTCACTTCCAGGTGCGTAAGTTTCGTTGAATTTTGGATGCGTCGTTTGGAAATGCGGCCCCAAATGACTTCTCTTGAAACCAGAGTGGGTTTGTTTGCACATTAAGCACAAAGGGTTCGACTCGTGGAGGACAAATAAAAACTCAACTGTCCACTTGTCTTGTATTTTCCTTTGCTCGTCTTGTACGGCTCGTACCTTTCTTTTTTAATGGGAGCAGCTGTTGTCTGTCCACAAACCCCATCTCCAGCATCTTCCTCTTGATTCCGTGGTGGTTTGATGCTCCAAAGACAAATCTTAATGTTCCTCGTTTGTCACGCTTTGTTTCTGTCCACCTGGTGTGCAACTATTTTAAATAAGAAATCGATCCATTTTACATCCGTAGAAACGCGTGCTAACTAGCATGAAATGCTGAAACGAGTCGACCGGAGTCAAGCTAACGCAAGTATGAAGTGTCAGGTTGGTCATAGTATCCATCCATCCATCCATCCATCGTCTAACGCTTATCCGGGATCGGGTCGCGGGGGCAGCAGCTCCAGAAAGGAACCCCAGTCTTCTCTTCTCCGGGCCACATCCTCCAGCTCCGACTGGGGGATCCTGAGGCGTTCCCAGGCCAGTGAGGAGATATAATCTCTCCACCAAGTCCTGGGTCTTCCCCGGGGTCTCCTCCCAGCTGGAGGTGCCTGGAACACCTCCCTAGGGAGGCGCCCAGGTGGCATCCTTACTAGATGCCCGAACCACCTCAACTGGCTCCTTTCAACGTAAAGGTGCAGCGGCTCTGATCCGAGTCTCTCACGGATGGCTGAGCTTCTCACCCTATCTCTCAGGGAGACGCCAGCCACCCGTCTGAGAAAACCCATTTCGGCCGCTTGTACCCGTGATCTCGTTCTTTCTGTCATGACCCAGCCTTCATGACCATAGGTGAGGGTAGGAACAAAGATCGACCGGTATATTGAGAGCTTTGCCTTCTGGCTCAGCTCTCTTTTCGTTACAACGGTGCGGTACAGTGACTGTAATACCGCCCCCACTGATCCGATTCTCCGGCCAATCTCTCGCTCCATCATCCCCTCACTCGCGAACAAGACCCCGAGGTACTTGAACTCCTTCACTTGG